>NW_024038950.1:580000-868313 GCF_016077235.1 Cyprinodon tularosa
TATATATATATATATATATGCTATCTTATTTTATCTAGATCGTTTCCTTTTAATTGATTATTTTTCATCTTCTTAATATCCACTCACTGCCCTTTTACAATATCAACGTAAATTTAGGGGAAATTACCACTGATTAGGAGAACAGATCAACAATACACAGTTCTGTGTAATACCTTTAAATCTGTGTCATGTTTAACTTTGTGTACAGTCAACCAAAAAATGTATATACTACAATGAGACAGTTTGAAGAGAAAAAATGTCACGCTGACCGATAAGCTTGGAGCACAGTGATATCAAATTAACAGAAGCGATTATTCAATAAACACTAGTGTCTAGTGTCTGAAAACAGGACAACAGAAATGTATAATCATCATTTAAACTCACCAGAACCGTAGCGAACGTCGTGAGAGTGCAGTCTGACGTTGTGTTTTATATTCAAAAGTTTAATAACTGATCCGCATGTAACAAACCTCAGTTCCGACCCGACAGAGAGTCCACATATGCAGCAGAATATCAGTACAAACTTGAGTAGAAAGCAATGAAAATAACCCAGGTTTAAGGTACCCATTCCTACAGTACTATAAGATCGAGCTGTCAGCCACTGATCGATGCCTGTTTGAGATTTGCATCAGGTTTATGCTACGTCATTACAGTTCTACAGTATCCATGTGAAGTTATCATCAAAGCGCCCCTAGCGATTAGGATGAATAATTACAACAGTAACATGTTTCTGTGTTTTCCGTTTATTCAGCTAAATGTCCTTGGTTTATACTTTGTGTAGGAGCTAATAATTTTTTGTTAATAATTAAAAAAAATATATATTTTTTTTATTTTGTGCATAATCTAGCTAAGTTTATTTTACTTTATTGTTTGATATCTGTTATGAGATTATGTTTTTTGGTTATTTAGTCATTTTCCTTTGTTTTTGGTTAGTTATGATTAATTGGGGTGAATTATTTTTGTAAATAGTCTTTTTATAAATAGGACCAGCATGCATCTGGGTGGGCGTATGTTTTTTTTGTTTCGTTTTTTTACCAGCGCAAGAGAAGCATGGAGGAAATGATTGTCTTTTTCTGTTTGCTTGCCTGAGGAGAAAATAAACTGAGAAAACTAAAGGAATTTACCTGGAAAATGTTTTTCTTTTGCCTCCGTAAAATTAGTCCATGGTGCATCTGTGGCCTTTGTGGATTTCCACCTTTTTTTGTGTCATCAAAGCTGGGCCACAACACTTTGATATATTATACTTAAAGTGAAAAAGAGTTAAGGGTGACTGGTTTTCCACCCTGAAAGTTACAAGCTCTGTATAAGTGTTAAAACTTTTAGTCACGAGGCGGCTCTTTTCTTAAAGTTTAATTTTATTTAACCAAAGTCATTGTAAAACATCAAGGCAAATATAATCTCAGTCAGTACAAGAACTGTTGATTGGATTATGAATAATCTAAAAAAAAAAAACCATTCATTTTAAAGTAATCTGTCTTGTTGAACAGCTCATTTGTTCATTTTTTTCATATATTCTTTAAGGATTTGTAGTATAATTTGTATTTGTTATAGAATTTAAGAAAGCTCAGCAGCTGCTGACATCATTATATATTATTTTTATTCTCAGTTGCATAGAGATAAAAATATATATATTGATAGGTGTGGATTTATTCAACCTTTCCTACTTTTTTCTTTTTTTTATGGTTGCAAGTGTTTTCATAGGTTACTTTTAGTAACAAAACAATAAAATAACATTCCACTTTGACTTTTAGCAATACACAGGTTGATTTGGATGAAAATGTTTCAATATAATTAAAGCTGCGAATATGCTGGCTTCTAAAACAATTATTTTTTTTTTTTCAATAATTCAACCTAAACCAAACAAAACTTTGAACATCCTTAGATTTAGTTTTTATTTGGTTCCTCAAATTCAGATATGCCAATATTTGTTTTCTTTTTGATTTCTCTTTTAAACTCCATGACTTGAACATAAATTCCTCTTAAGTATGCTGAAATATGTTGTACTGTGATTAAAATTTGTTGGCTACTTTTTCCAGTGTAAATAATATACTCACTTTGTGATGGTTTCTCCAAAGGTCACTTTAATATAATCATAAATAATATTAGTAATAGTAATAATATGCTCAGCTTCCTGGCCCTATTTATATGAATGTAATGTAGTGTATCACTCACCATGAAGGTCCAAAACAAATTTAGTAACATATGACAAACTAGCATGCCTCATTAACCTAAATCTTTGTCCCAAGATGCATTTGCAAACTGTTATCCACTTGACTTCCTTATCCCAATATAGCTAGATCATACTTGTTTTTAAATATTGCCACTCTGTTTGAATTGGGAGTGACTTGATGCATATGTAACACTCCCAACTATCGGCCTTATTCCTTAACAGAGAGATGCCTTTACATCCCTTTACTTTTTATACATGCTAAGAATAATAAGGCAAATTCATGCAGACTTATTCCCAAGGATGAGCCAGATTGATGGTGGTCCACAATTCACTTCCTATTTCTGCTGATTTGTTTTTTAGTAATGTCTCAAAGGGAAATTGTATATGTATATGTTACCTTAAAATACATTCTCAGATGCACCTCCATAGGAAGCTTCAGAATTTATGGAAAAGCAATAAAAATGTTATCAAGATAATTTTTATATTATAATATTCTGGTATTTAGCAAAGAGCAATGTTGCTGATAAGTCTGATAAAAGAGGAAAAGTTTACTCAGATTTATTACCAAAAAAATGGTTATGCCAAGGAGGTTGTTTTTAGTTGAATTTTTTTGCTTGTTTCTCTGTTTGCCTTTTCGTCTGTGTACAGGACAACACAAAAATTATGAACGGATGTTAATTACATTTTTACTAAAGGTAAAGAATGTTTATAAAGGATTCTTTAAGAGGGAGGAGGGGGGCTGGAGGCCTGGAGATGATGGGCAGTGACCTGGCCACCACTGCTGACCCGCCAGCTGGAGGGTGTAGCGGTTAAGGGTTGAAACCATAGATATCCATAATAAAGGCTAGATGTCTCGTCCGCGCTGCTGGCCAATGGGGGTCGACGTCCGCACGTGGCGGCCATCTTACCACAGGCAGCTCGCTCATTCGTAGCATTGTGTTTCAATGGCGCATGTACTGAAATAACCATAACTTCCTCAATTGTCTAACTATTCTCAAACTGTTTGGTTTGTTAAACAAAAGTCAGACATGTAGTTGTGATACTGCGCACTTAGGAATAATTATAACCATGGAATTTCATATGAAAAGAACACTGAATAGAACATACAGGTGCAATAAATATACACATGCACAAGGTATTTATGTTAAATCAATATATGCTATTAAAACTCAGTGTACAGAATGGCAACCATATATATATGGTCCCAGAAATATATATTTATATATATATTTTATATATAATGTATATATACAATATATATATAATATATATATATATATATATATATATATATATATATATATATATATATATATATATATATATATATATATATATATTGTATATATAATATATATATACAATATATATATATATATATATATATATATATATATATATATATATATATATTGTATATATAATATATATATACAATATATATATATATATATATATATATATATATATATATATTATAATACATATATATATATATAAACACTTTTATTTGAGTGTGATTAATTATTTCACAGTCCTAATTTATTTATATTTACATAAATACTTTTATAATATAAATATTACTGTTATCATAAATTTGAAATACTGACAAAAAAGGCTTATTGTGTGGCAACCTCTTGGTGTAGAATCATAATCCAGGTTTCAAATTAAAGGTTACACTGTGAAGTTTCATGTAGACTATTCGGATTATATATCAGGGGTAATTACACAAAAGTTCCTATTTTTAAACCATTATAAAAGTGAAATTTATTTGCTATTAAAATTGGTACAATAGTCCCCTTCACAAGTATATATAGATGTAGCATGTTGAAATCCCCACCTACACTACTGTGATGGTATACACATGGAAGAGAGATGAAATAATGACCCAAAAAACATAGCTTGGTTAATGCCCTTTGAAAAGGACGGTTTTATTGTGTTTCTGTCGCATGTTGTTGCTCTGTAAGCCAAGGTTGGTTATTTTGGCAATGTGGTGCAGCCTTAACTTAAAAAACAAGGACACAACCAATGTTAACAGCGTATGGTGGTGGCTGTCTATGCCATACTGCGTTTCTCCGATGTGCTCTCCAAGCACAAACACATCCTCTGACCCTATCCTCTTCCGTACAATGTACACGACCTCTAGCACTTTGATGGGCTGTGATCGTCTGGTACATGAGGTCTGACGAAGAACCCACTCTGCTGCCCTGACTACCATCACTGTGCCTTCTGATGGAATCACCAGACCTCCATTGTTTTTTAACTTCAGCAGGTGGTAGCTCTGGTCCTTGATGGCAGATGCAGCATCTGTTACCAAGCTGGCACGGCAGACATCACAGGACAGCTTTTTCAGAGCCCGTCGCACAACAAATCCTGAAATAAGAGTTGTATTATTAAAATAATTTATAATAACCATGGGGAAATTAAGGGAACATTTATCTTTTTGGGCCATTGGGATATTGATTTCCTCAGGTTTTGACTATTGGCAATCTTGTAATACTATTAAGTCATAGCCCCGCTGTTCCTGTGTACCAGAGCCTGTATTGTACATACATCCACTAATTAACTAACGATTATCCCAAAAACCAATCATAATTTCATATCTTACATGTGAAAGGTGATCCCACTGGCACTCGTTTTGACACTACGGCGATTGGAGCATCTGTAGGCTGCACAAAAGTCTGGCATCTTCCTATTAATAGACCCAGCAAATTCCTGTAACATAATGTAAGATGTTTTGACAAACCAAATCGATTGGAAATCATGCATTAATCATGTATAAATTCTGCCTCTTCCACTGATGCAAAGTTGCTGGTTAACGTTAGCAGCTAGCTAAACTGTAACGTTAGCTGCTAACTTACTAACTTTAGGTCTCCCTTCGCAGCTTCTTGTTATTAGCCAGCTAACGTTAGGCTAATAATGAAAATACAACAACACTCAGATTATTGTTATTAGCCAACTAATAGCTACAACCACATCCACAAAGATTGTAATTTACACTAAAGATTAATTGTCATACAATCGTTATTGATAACTTGCGCAAGTAACCGTGATGCACAACTATGCTGCACGATCAAGTCATTTTTCGACAAGAAAATCTGCAATTTCGACATGTTCAAGCATCAAGAATTATAGCCACGTTCATAACGTTTGTAAGAAACCAAACTGTTTGTAAATCCGTCAAGAATTCAATGAGATAAGAGTATTTGTGTTCGTGCTGATCACTCACCTTACATTAAGTACCACAGAGCACAACAGAAAGCCTGCCTGTGGTAAGATGGCCGCCCGGTGATGACGTTTGAGACTCCGCCGTAAGACATCTATAGCCTTTATTATGGATATCTATGGTTGAAACACCCTGTGAAGGTTGGGCACCGTCTGATGACATCAACTCCAGGCCAAAAACCACCCACAGTCACATTAGGGAGTGGCTGTATGTTAGCATCACATGATGTATTCAATAAGTAATTTCTGGGCAACCAGTGACGTCCAGGAAAGGCTGGATGGCAACTGAGGAAGATCAGTGACGCTGGAGAGACAGCTGACCTCCATGAAAGCCTGGCATGGGTGCATGAGGCTAGCAACCTTATGTACAGCACTCGCAAGAGGGCACCAAATCAAGCTACGAATGACCACAATGAGCAATACCCCCAGAGTCTCCCGAGAGGGGGGGAGGATGAGAGACTCGCAAGGACGGACACATCGGTACAGACCAGGACTGATACACGGTTAACGAGAAGGCTCACCCAAACCACACTGACAGGGACGGCACCAGAAGTGCGATGCCAATGTGGCAAGATATGCAAGAACACCAGAGGGCTAAAGATCCATCAAGCCAAGACCAAGTGTGGAAAGGAGGCAATTTTGTTGCAGCGCAGGGTGGAGACACCTCGTCAGACGCAGGAGAACCCCAGTCAGGAGGCACCCCACAGCACTGGAGATCTCTTGGCAACAGCTTTGCCTTTGAACCACACAGTGGTCAACTCTGATGCCTCCCAGCAACCTCAACCTGCAAAGGACAGAATAAAATGGCCGAAAATGAACAGCAACAAGGAGTGGCAGCAGCTGGATGAGGACCTCTGTAAGATTCTTGAAACTGCTCTGGTAGGTGCAGCAGAACAGAAGATGGCAACGATGACAGCAATCATCTATAATCTGGCCAAGGAGCGGTTTGGTGTCGAGGATAGTAAGACCAGTCCTCCTAATGTCCGGCAACCAAATCGGAGGGAAAAGGAGATGCAGAGCTTGCGGAGAGAGATAAAGGCACTATCCAGGCAGTTCAAGAATGCCTCCGAAGGGGAAAAAGAGGGAATTAGAGACCTAACATCAGGGCTTCGTGAGCAGCTTCGCAGGCTAAGAAGGGCAGAGCAGACACGGAAGCAGAGAAAGAAGAAGGGGGCAAAGAGGGCACAGTTCATCAAAGACCCTTATAGGTTCACTAAAACCTTATTAGGAGAAGCAAGATCAGGATCACTCAGCAGCTCTGAGGAGGAGGTTGAAGAGGCTCTGAGGTTGATTCACTGTGACCCACAGAGGTATGAACTTCTTAGCAGCCACCCAAAGATCATCAAGGTGCCACCCCCCTCAGAACCTTTGGTGACCAGAGAACCGACCTGGAAGGAAGTGGAGGAGGTGGTGAAAAAGGCAAGGACAGCATCATCCCCTGGACCAAGCGGAGTGCCTTACAAAGTGTACAAGAAGTGTCCACTTCTGCTACGTAGACTTTGGAAGCTCTTCCGGACAATCTGGGCAAAGGGCAGCATACCAACTACCTGGAGAGTGTCAGAGGGCTGCTTTGTGCCAAAGGAGAAGGACTCTTCTGAGATCGGCCAGTTCCGCGCCATCTCTCTGCTGAGTGTAGAAGCCAAGATCTTTTTCTCAGTCTTGGCGAGAAGAATAACTAACTACATGACAACAAATGGATACATTAACACCTCGATCCAGAAGGGGGGGATTCCAGGGTTCTCTGGATGCCTGGAACACACCACCATCCTCAGCCATCTGATCCAGGAGGCCAGGGGGAGCAAGGGCAACCTAACAGTTGTCTGGCTGGACCTCGCAAATGCATATGGGTCCATGCCCCATTCTCTCATCAACAAGGCTATGGAGCAGTACCACATCCCCGTCAAGATCAGGCAGATGATTAACAGCTACCTGGGGTCATTCAAGCTGCGGTTCCAGACTGCCAAGTTTACCACCAAATGGCAGCTACTGGAGAAAGGCATTGTAACAGGATGCACAGTATCCCCCATTTTGTTCATCATGGGGATGAACCTTCTGATTACAGCAGCAGCAGCAGAGGCCAAGGGACCAGTTACAGCAGCAGGGAGCAGACAACCCCCACTGAGAGGATTCATGGATGACCTCACCATAACAACCACAACGCATGTGCAGGCAAGGTGGATCCTAAAGACTCTCGGGGCTTTAGCATCGTGGGCAAGAATGGCTTTTAAGCCCAGGAAGTCAAGGAGCATGGTGATAAGGCGGGGGAGACTAACAGTGGCTTTCGAACTGCATGTCCAAGGAGAGCAGATCCCTACAATCAGGGAGAACCCCATTAAATGCCTGGGGAAGTGGTACGACGACACCCTCAGTGACAGAAACAACATCTCTGACACTGCAAATCAGGCGGACGAGTGGCTAAGGAAGATTGACAAGTCAGGCCTACCCGGCAAATTCAAGTCCTGGATATACCAGCATGGGCTCCTTCCAAGACTTATGTGGCTGTTGACAGTCTATCAAATCCCAGTGACTGCAGTGGAGGGAGTGGAGAGGAGAGTGAATAAACATCTCAGGCGATGGCTAGGTATCCCTCCCAGCTTCACTGCAGTTGGGCTCTACATTAGATCAGGACAGCTCCAACTTCCATTTTCCTCTGTGGTGGAGGAGTTCAAAGTGGCCAAGTGCAAGGTCGCAATGATGCTCAGAGACTCAAAGGATGAGCAAGTAAGCAATGCAGGAGTCACAACACGAAAAGGCCGTAAGTGGGCAGCTGACACTGCAGTCAGACAAGCTGAGAGCTCCCTGGAGTTGAGAGACATCATCGGTAGTGTCTGCATTGGTCGACAAGGACTGGGAACATCTCACTTCACACGGTGGAGGAAGGCAAGCGTCCAGCAGAAGCGGGAGATGGTACAGGTGGAAGTTCGTCACCAGGAGGAGGAGAAAAGGAGGGCTAAGGCTGTGGAGCTGGCGACCCAGGGAACATGGACCAGATGGGACCTCCCAAACAGAAGGGTCACATGGACTGAGCTCTGGAGGCTGGAACCTTTCCGTGTTAGCTTCCTCCTGAGATCCGTGTATGACACGCTTCCATCACCAGCGAACTTAGCCAGGTGGGGCTTGAGGGAGGACCCGCTCTGCAAGTTGTGCAGAAAGAAGGGGACACTGGCCCACATTTTAGCAGGGTGCCAAATCGCTCTGGCCCAGGGGAGATATAGGTGGCGGCATGACCAAGTGCTTCGAGTGATGGCTGATATTTTCGAGCAGGCCAGGAGAAGACCACAGCCAATTAAGCTGCAAATACCATCAATGCAATTCATCAGGGCAGGAGAAAAGCCACTCTCTAATAAAAGAGCCAGGACCAACTTCTCCAGGGGGCACAGGGGTGGGAGATGAAAGTTGACCTGGGGAAGAAGCTCACTTTCCCACCCATCGTCCAGACCACCTTGAGGCCTGACATTGTCATCTGGTCAGAGCAAGCCAAAAAGATCATCCTGGTGGAACTGACTGTGCCTTGGGAGGAAGGCTGTGAGGAGGCCCATGAGAGGAAGAACCTAAAATACCAAGACCTCATCATGGACTGCAAAGACAAAGGCTGGCAAGCATGGCTGTTTCCAGTGGAGGTCGGATGCAGAGGATTCCCAGCACAGTCAATGTGGTCTGTGCTCACTGCACTTGGAATATCTGGAAAGGAGAGGAAGACAGCTGTGCGCAGGATTGGGGAGGCAGCAGAGAGAGCCTCATGCTGGTTGTGGTTTAAGAGGGAGGAGGGGGGCTGGAGGCCTGGAGATGATGGGCAGTGACCTGGCCACCACTGCTGACCCGCCAGCTGGAGGGTGTAGTGGTTAAGGGTTGAAACACCCTGTGAAGGTTGGGCACCGTCTGATGACATCAACTCCAGGCCAAAAACCACCCACAGTCACATTAGGGAGTGGCTGTATGTTAGCATCACATGATGTATTCAATAAGTTTAACATTATTTGGCGGAACAAGTCATTCCCCCCTAAACCAGAGGGAGGCAGCAGTGACCATTGACAGCTTCAGCATCAGACTCAAAAAAAGTACGAAAGTATTAATCTGAAGATAGAGGCTGTGTCCAAATGTCCGCCCTATATAGTCCACTATATCGGGGTTACGCCATTTAAAATGACTGTCCGAATGTCTAGTGTAAGAAAAAGTGGTGGACTCAAGATTTCCCATGATACACCTTGAAAAGCAGTGTGCATCCATGGTCACTAGATGAGAAAATATGTCCCACAATCCTTTGCAGGCGCTCTCCTCACGAAGCATGATGGGATTTGTTTTGAAATTAAAAAGAATAAAGATGGCTGCAAGGAGCCACTTAACTGAGTTCACCTAAAAGTCCACAATATAGCGCCCGCTCTATATAGTGATTGAGGGATTTAGGGGATAGGGTGGATGTTCGGACAAAGCCAAAAACACATGAAAGATGAGCCATGCTTCGCTCAAAGTCTAGGGCTGCTGATCAAAGAAAAAAGTTAAGTGTTAACTGAATAAAAAAGGTGAGAGCAGAACAAACACCAGAGGCTGCAGACAGATGCTGTGCCTTATTTATAAACTTATGAAAGGACTATAAGGAAATTGTTGCCAAAAGTGCACAAAGAACGACTCGTTAAAAATAGGTAATGATTCAGATCATGTGAGTTCTAGCTATAGGTAGGGTTGTCAAAAGTATTGATACCCAAAAAAGTATCGATACTGAAAAGTTGTATCCGGATACAATACTTATTTTCAAAAGTATCGAAACAGTGCTACCACCAGTGGCACCTAAACAATCATTCATCTTATGCGCAGATTAGAGGAAAATTCACTTTCTGAACACTGTGTGATTGAATAATTCTGTGCATTTTTCGGTTTCAGACTTTTTTCTGTAACAGGTGCAGCTGCTGAGAATAATTTTTGTTTTTTAACTGGTTTGGCTAGTGTCCTTGTTAGGTGTGTAAAGCATAGCCAAGGAAGGAACACTTAATTTTAATTTTGTAAGTTTTTTTTAATCAAGCTTGCTTAATATTGTGCACAGCATACAACCTCAAAATATTGTTTATTGTATTTCTTTATTTATTTATTGTATTTTGTTTATGAATGAAAAAATTTCTGTTGAATTTTGGAGTCGTTTTTATCCTTGTGGTATCGAAAATGACATAGAGTATCGAATATTTTACTTAGTATCAGTATCGAGTTGAAAAGTTTAGCATCGTGACAACTCTAATCTGTATTTTTCTGTGTCTTTCTACAGTATATCTGTATCTCGTGAATTGAGAAACGGCCCTGTTGTCAAAACGGTTGTTTTGTTTCGGAATACTCTCCTTCTTCTGCTGTTTCAAAACGCTTGTTTTGTTTTGGAAAACTCTCCTTCTTCTGCTGTTTCAAAACGCTTGTTTTGTTTCGGAACACTCTCCTTCTTCTGCTGTTTCAAAACGCTTGTTTTGTTTCGGAACACTCTCCTTCTTCTGCTGTTTCAAAACGCTTGTTTTGTTTCGGAACACTCTCCTTCTTCTGCTGTTTCAAAACGCTTGTTTTGTTTCGGAACACTCTCCTTCTGCTGTTTCAAAACGCTTGTTTTGTTTCGGAACACTCTCCTTCTTCTGCTGTTTCAAAACGCTTGTTTTGTTTCGGAACACTCTCCTTCTTCTGCTGTTTCAAAACGCTTGTTTTGTTTCGGAACACTCTCCTTCTTCTGCTGTTTCAAAACGCTTGTTTTGTTTCGGAACACTCTCCTTCTTCTGCTGTTTCAAAACGCTTGTTTTGTTTCAGAACACTCTCCTTCTTCTGCTGTTTCAAAACGCTTGTTTTGTTTCGGAACACTCTCCTTCTTCTGCTGTTTCAAAACGCTTGTTTTGTTTCGGAACACTCTCCTTCTTCTGCTGTTTCAAAACGGTTGTTTTGTTTCAGAACACTCTTCTTCTTCTGCTGTTTCAAAACGGTTGTTCCTTTTCGGAACACTCTCCTTCTTCTGCTGTTTCAAAAAGGTTGTTTTGTTTCGGAACACTCTTCTTCTGCTGCCGTTTCAAAACGGTTGTTTTGTTTCGGAACACTCTTCTTCTTCTGCTGTTTCAAAACGGTTGTTCTTTTTCGGAACACTCTTCTTCTTCTGTTGTTTCAAAACGGTTGTTCTTTTTCGGAACACTCTTCTTCTGTTGTTTCAAAACGGTTGTTCTGTTTTGGAGCACTCTTCTTCTGTTGTTTCGAAGCAGTTGTTCTGTTCCGGAACACCCTTTTTCTTCTGTTGTTTAAAAACGTTTGTTCTTTCTGTATCTTTGTGTATCTTTCTGTATCTGTATCTTTGTGTCTTTCTATATCTATATTAGGGTTGTCAAAAGTATCGATACTCAAGTATGTCTGTTGAATTTTGGAGTCTTTGTTTTTATCCTTGTGGTATCGAAAATGACATCGAGTATCGAATATTTTTCTTAGTATCGGTATCGAGTTGAAAAGTTTAGTATCGTGACAACTGTAATCTGTATTTTTCTTTCTATATCTGTATCTCGTGAATTGAGAAACGGCCCTGTTGTTTCAAAACAGTTGTTTTGTTTCGGAACACTCCTTCTTCTGCTGTTTCAAAACGGTTGTTTTGTTTCGGAACACTCTCCTTCTTCTGCTGTTTTAAAACGGTTGTTTTGTTTCAGAACACTCTCCTTCTTCTGCTGTTTCAAAACGCTTGTTTTGTTTCGGAACACTCTCCTTCTTCTGCTGTTTCAAAACGCTTGTTTTGTTTCAGAACACTCTCCTTCTTCTGCTGTTTCAAAACGGTTGTTTTGTTTCGGAACACACTCCTTCTTCTGCTGTTTCAAAAAGGTTGTTTTGTTTCGGAACACTCTTCTTCTTCTGCTGTTTCAAAACGGTTGTTCTTTTTCGGAACACTCTTCTTCTTCTGCTGTTTCAAAACGGTTGTTTTGTTTCGGAACACTCTCCTTCTTCTGCTGTTTCAAAACGGTTGTTTTGTTTCGGAACACTCTCCTTCTTCTGCTGTTTCAAAACGGTTGTTTTGTTTCAGAACACTCTCCTTCTTCTGCTGATTCAAAGCGCTTGTTTTGTTTCGGAACACTCTCCTTCTTCTGCTGTTTCAAAACGGTTGTTTTGTTTCGGAACACTCTCCTTCTTCTGCTGTTTCAAAACGCTTGTTTTGTTTCGGAACACTCTCCTTCTGCTGTTTCAAAACGCTTGTTTTGTTTCGGAACACTCTCCTTCTTCTGCTGTTTCAAAACGGTTGTTTTGTTTCGGAACACTCTCCTTCTTCTGCTGTTTCAAAACGGTTGTTTTGTTTCGGAACACTCTCCTTCTTCTGCTGTTTCAAAACGCTTGTTTGGTTTCGGAACACTCTCCTTCTTCTGCTGTTTCAAAACGCTTGTTTTGTTTCGGAACACACTCCTTCTTCTGCTGTTTCAAAACGGTTGTTTTGTTTCGGAACACTCTCCTTCTTCTGCTGTTTGAAAAAGGTTGTTTTGTTTCGGAACACTCTTCTTCTTCTGTTGTTTCAAAACGGTTGTTCTTTTTCGGAACACTCTTCCTCTGTTGTTTCAAAACGGTTGTTCTGTTTTGGAGCACTCTTCTTCTGTTGTTTCGAAGCAGTTGTTCTGTTCCGGAACACTCTTTTTCTTCTGTTGTTTCAAAACATTTGTTCTTTCTGTATCTTTGTGTATCTTTCTGTATCTGTATCTTTGTGTCTTTCTATATCTATATTAGGGTTGTCAAAACTATTGATACTCAAGTATCGATACTGAAAAGTTGTATCCGGATACAATACTCATTTTCAAAAGTATCGATTCAGTGCTACACCAGTGGCTCCTAAACAGTCATTCATCTTATGCGCAGATTAGAGGAAAATGCACTTTCTGAACACTGTGTGATTGAATAATTCTGTGCACTTTTCGGTTTCAGACTTTTTTCTGTAACAAGTGCAGCTGCTGAGAATTATTTTTGTTTTTTAACTGGTTTGGCTGGTGTCATTGTTATGTGTGTAAAGCATAGCCAAGGAAGGAACACTTAATTTTAATTTTGTAAGTTTTTTATCAAGCTTGCTTAATATTGTGCACAGCATACAACCTCAAAATATTGTTTATGGTATTTATTTATCTATTTATTGTATTTTGTTTATTGATGAACAAATTTCTGTTGGATTTTGGAGTCTTTGTTTTTATCCTTGTGGTATCGAAAATGACATCGAGTATCGAATATTTTACTTAGTATCGGTATCGAGTTGAAAAGTTTAGAATCGTTAGAATCACACCTATAACTCTAGCTATAGGTGTGACGATTTTGCGCAGAATTTGCTCTCAGAGCACTTTTCTTGTATTATTATGTTTTCAGAGATGACCGTCTCGTTTAATATAAAAAAAAAAAATCTTGGTTATAAGAGAACACATCCAATTTCCATCGCGCTTATCCCTACTGGGGAGGCGCAAGGGGTACTGGTGCCTATCTCCAGCTGTCAATGGGCATGAGTATGAAGGTTATTTTGTTTCAAAACTATTTGTGTATTGTAAGTTTGAATTTGGGTCATTGGAAGGCAGCAGGGCAGTAGGCCATACTGTATATGTATTTCTGGTTGGTACAGACTGACCGAGAAGTAGCGCCCCCTGCTGTCTGATCAAGGGTAATACCCACAAGTCACAGATCCTTTTTTCACCGGTGTGACATTTGTGTTAAAAGTAAAAATGAAGGCATAACTTGTTGAATTGAATTTGTGACTCACAGCAGCAGATTAGTGCAGTTGTATTCATTGATTTGTATTTGTGTTCATGAAAAAAATTTATATTTTTTTGGAAGATTTTAATACATGTTTGAATTTGTTGTGCACCATTTCTTTTAGATCAACTGTAGCAAAACTGAATGGAAGACATTTTTGATGTGCAACTCACAGAACACAATTTGTGTCCGTGTACTCAAGAATTTGAAGTGGTGTAACTTTTTGTTGTAATTGTGTCAGGTTTAAAAAAAAATCTACAGTTACAAAACGACAAAGTTACATTGCACAAATAATTTTGCAACAATAGTTCTGAACCATTTGAAGCAAAACTGAGATGATGTGCAACCTGTAGAACACAATTTGTGTACTTGTACTTAAAATCTGAACAACTTACTTTAATTCTACACATACAAATCTTAGAATGTAACTCTCTCTACAACTTCAAATTCACACTTACAATGCACAAATAGTTTTGAAACAAAATAACCTTCATACGAGAGGCAGGGTACACCCCGGATAGGTCACCAGTCTGTCAACACAGACAAACAACAATTGATGCACACACTCACACCTAAGGAGAATTGAGAGAATGCAGTTAACCTAACAGTCATGTTTTTGGACTGTTGGAGGAATCTGCAGATAACCCACACTTGCTCAAGGAGAACATACAAATTCCATAAAGAAAGACCCAGGGTGGACATGAACTCAGGACCTTCTTGCTGCAAGGCAGCAGTGCTACCCACTATGTTGCCATACTTTTGGAGTTCTTCTGTAGAAAAGGAGCAGGGCAAAATGAGAGAGAATACATTTAAACTCAAACTCAACTAACTAGAGGTTTCAGTAACTTTTTGCTGTGACAAACGGGGATTGTATGAGATGATTATCTCTGATAACTTCTGCTATACATTTTCATCATTCTGCTTCATTCTCTCTCTATTCTCCTATTCTGCAGAATCTGTTAGTTCAATCTCTAACATTCTGCTCTCTCTGCTTTTCCTCAGAGTAGCTTTGCCTCGTCTGTTCCTGTTTGGCTGTGACGTCATCCTGGAGAGAAACGTCAGCTGTGCTGCTTCCTTCAACACCCTTGTTTACAGATGCTGAAGATCGGCCTGTTTTCCAGTGTAGTCCTGTTTCTCTGACCGTGACTGAGTGGATGTGCTCACTTCATCCTCTGACATGGGAGCTGGCTCGGAGCTTGTCTGCCTGGCTGTGTGTTTCCTGGAAGGGGCCACCTTTTACAGCTGCTTTTTGTGTCTCTGCTTCTGTCTCCTTGAACCCCAGTCAGCCTCAGCAGATGGCCGCTCACACTGAACCTGGTTCTGCTGGAGGTTTCTTCCTGTTAAAAGGGAGTTTTTCCTCTCCACTGTCGCTACAAGCATGCTAAGTATGAGGGATTGTATTTGAGTCAATGAGTCAATGCAATCATCTGGTTTTCTTTAGATAGAAAACTTTGTATCAATTTGACTGTATGATCTGGTTGAACTGTAAAGTGCCTTGAGATGACATGGGTTGTGAATTTGGCGCTATATAAATAAACTGAATTGAATTGAATTATACAATATCAACAAGTTTCCAGTCTAATAAAATAAAAATCAAACCATTCAAACCAGTCAAGTTACCTTTATTTTTCTGAAGCAACAGGAAACTCCTTAAAATTCCTGATCTATGTCCACCTTTTGATCACTGATCAATTACGCCCCAAAGGCGTAATTGATCAGTGTCCTGAAAAAGCATTTTAACATAACAAAGAGCACATGATTTCTCTGGTTTATTTTCATGAAATTTCTTTTTTGTTGTCTCATATCCTCTGACAGATCCAGGCACGCTGGACCTCAGTAAGTCCACTTACTGCACAGAACATAAAAACACCGAAACATTAACACTGTGTGACAGCAAGACGTTTATAAAAGCACTAAGGATTTTTTAGCTCTCTGATGGCAGCTTCAGTCCCATCATAGTGTCAGTTACAGAAGCAGCTGAGGGAAGATATCACTGCTCTGATGGTCCAGCTCTCCTTTGGATGTGGGAAATCTCCAATATTGGCAAGAGGAGCTGGAAAGCATCCTGGATATAAGATGCACTGTTGGAAGCCTGAGTAAGAGAAGAAATTATGATATTTTATTAATATTATCAAACATTAAATATACTGACCAGGGCTAAATACATTATTTTGCTTACTGAAGTGCTACAAAGAGTGACTAAGACTAAATGATAGAGGACCAAGAACACTTCCCTGATGGACTACAAATAGAAGTTAGAGGCTACAGTTGCAATACTTCTTCCCAGACTTACATCCACCCTCTACATCTTTTATAAAAGCTTGTGTCAATAAAATGCAAAATTCCCTTAACATACTCCCATCTGAAATATATTATCTCTAACAAGTTCAAAATTTGTCACAATAACTCCTGCTAGTGGCAGTGTGAATGATATTCCTTAAGAGGCTTCCTTAGCATATGCTTTGTTTTAATATCATGCAGTTTTTGCAACATTCTGGTAAGTTGAGTAAAGAAAAGTTACCTATTTGGGTTTCTATTACTTTCAGCAGTTTGATAAAGAGCTGTGTCAAATATTTTATGGTACAGTAGCTGGACCAAATTAAAAACACCACAAAATTCCCAAAACCTTTTAGTCTCAATAAATCTAAATATAAGAAAAAACATCTTCTAAGCTAAAAACATTAAAAGTTGTACCTTCATGATACTTTTAAGATGGTTATGTAATCAAATAAAGAACAAAAATCAAACACACAATATAAATTTAAGTAAACCAGAACGAAGTCCAAGGAAGACAAGCCTAGCTATCTTGAGCTATCACCACATTTATGCTGCTATAGGCTTAGGTGGCTGGAGGACATGGGGGCCTTCTCTTCTTCAGTTTTACAATATTTGTTGATGTCTAAATTAAAGTGATCTTAATACTTTTTCATATGAGCAACTTCATCTGGTCTGATGCACTGTTGAGCTGTGAGATTAACCTGGACGAAGGCATCAGCTGGGCTGCTGTCATCAACAGCTTTTGTTGCTTTTAGTGTTTAGTCCTGTTTCTCTTAGATATATTTATGGGCTCAGCTTTTACTGTGACTATCTGTATGTGATCCCATCCAACCAATCTTTTCGACATTTAAACAACAAATAGACACAAAAATAAACTCCAATCTCCTTTAAACACTAAACAAACCACTTTTAAAATGTAACTATTTTAAGTTTAATTGTTTAAGTTACTGTGAAAAACAGTTAAAAATATTCATCAAAAATAAAAAAATTATTACCTCTCAAAATTGGTCATTTATTGAGATCATTTTGACCATTCCCCCTACAATTACACTTAGCCCCCCCGCCAATCCCCTATCCTCTGCAATAATGTTGAAAGTGTACTGTCGATAAAGCTTTTGTTATAAAGCATAATATGAACACAAACCTCAAGAAAGACTCCTGTAATCAGTGGGTTGAGCACCTCTCCCTTCTCATTCAACTGTAAAAAAAAAAAAACATTACCGCTGATTTCATATCTTTATTCATTCAAATCAAGAACATTGACTTCTTCAAGTACAGAACTAAGTCAAACACGAATACTCTCTCCTAAGGTAAACAAATGACAAAGCATCAGCTCACTTACCCCCGCAGTGGTCAGACAGGAGGTAAACTTTTTGGAGAGCAGAGAGATTTCTTTACAAAGAACAACCGTTAATCTGAAAACAGACAGATTAAATGTAGTAAACCTGCAGCCCGTCTCTGTGTATGTGGCAAGCAGAAAATGTAGCATGTCTTCTTACTGTGACAGGACGCTGGCGTCCGTGCTGCTGTTGGAGAACAGGATTATCTCGGCCAGCTTTTGGAAAAGTTCGATGGATCGAGCAGTCAGCTCTGCAAGACTCCTGATAGCGGCAGCGTGCACATCCTACGGAATTCAACAAAAAGGCTAAATGTTTTCTCTGTTCATGTTTGTTTTCCACAGGGTAACCAAATCCAAAAAAAAAGCTGGTTTGTGATGCTTTAAATCCCGTTGGATTATGTTTATTTTAAATCTGCCTCTTGTTAATAACCGTCATGTTTTAAAGTAAAGATGGACTCACCTCTGCAGAGTGGGTCTTGTCATTCTGTTCTCCGTCTTCCTGTGGTGCGCTTATGTTGTTTATTGTGCAGCGGGTGTTCTTACAGGTCTGTGGAATGACAGAAACAACATTATCACATAAAACATGTAACAACTGACTGCCAAACTAGAATCTATACTCTTATCTAAATGTACACTCACCGGCCACTTTATTAGGTACACCTGTCCAACTGCTCGTTAACACTTAATTTCTAAGCAGCCAATCACATGGCGGCAACTCAGTGCATTTAGGCATGTAGACATGGTCAAGACAATCTCCTGCAGTTCAAACCGAGCATCAGTATGGGGAAGAAAGGTGATTTGAGTGACTTTGAACGTGGCATGATTGTTGGTGCCAGAAGGGCTGGTCTGAGTATTTCAAAAACTGCTGATCTACTGGGATTTTCACACACAACCATCTCTAGGGTTTACAGAGAATGGTCCAAAAAAGAAAAAACATCCAGTGAGCGGCAGTTTTGTGGGCGGAAATGCCTTGTTGATGCCAGAGGTCAGAGGAGAATGGCCAGACTGGTTCGAGCTGATAGAAGGGCAACAGTGACTCAAATAACCACCCGTTACAACCAAGGTGGGCAGAAGAGCATCTCTGAACGCACAGTACGTCGAACTTTGAGGCAGATGGGCTACAGCAGCAGAAGACCACACTGGGTGCCACTCCTTTCAGCTAAGAACAGGAAACTGAGGCTACAATTTGCACAAGCTCATCGAAATTGGACAATAGAAGATTGGAAAAACGTTGCCTGGTCTGATGAGTCTCGATTTCTGCTGCGACATTCGGATGGTAGGGTCAGAATTTGGCGTCTACAACATGAAAGCATGGATCCATCCTGCCTTGTATCAATGGTTCAGGCTGGTGGTGGTGGTGTCATGGTGTGGGGAATATTTTCTTGGCACTCTTTGGGCCCCTTGGTACCAATTGAGCATCGTTGCAATGCCACAGCCTACCTGAGTATTGTTGCTGACCATGTTCATCCCTTTATGACCACAATGTACCCAACTTCTGATGGCTACTTTCAGCAGAGTAATGCAACATGTCATAAAGCTGGAATCATCTGAGACTGGTTTCTTGAAGATGACAATGAGTTCACTGTACTCAAATGGCCTCCACAGTCACCAGATCTCAATCCAATAGAGCATCTTTGGGATGTGGTGGAACGGGAGATTCGCATCATGGATGTGCAGCCGAAAAATCTGCGGCAACTGTGTGAGGCCATCATGTCAATATGGACCAAACTCCCTGAGGAATGCTTCCAGCACCTTGTTGAATCTATGCCACGAAGAATTGAGGCGGTTCTGAAGGCAAAAGGGGGTCCAACCCGTTACTAGCATGGGGTACCTAATAAAGTGGCCGGTGAGTGTATATCTTTATTTTAACCAGCCTGGAAAAAGGATACTTTCAAAAATAACTCAATTTCAAACACCCATCCATTCTTTTTTCTGTCATGCTTATCCCAAGCGGGGTCTTGAGGGGTGCTGGTGCCTATCTCTGACTGTCTACGGGTAAAAGGCGGGGTACACCCTGGACAGGGCGTCAGTCACAATTTCAAACATAATAGCAGTAAAAACATTTAAATTTTTTTCATCAAAGCTATAGAATGAAACGGATTATTATTGCAAAGTTACATATATATTTTTAGTTGTGACTGTGGCTCACACTGAGCCTGGTTCTGCTGGAGGTTTCTTCCTGTTAAAAGGGAGTTTTTCCTCTCCACTGTCGCTACAAGTATGCTTAGTGTAAGTGATTGCCTTCGAGTCAATGAGTCGATGCAATCAACTGGTTTTCCTTAGATAGAAAACTTTAAATCAATTTGACTGTATGATCTGGTGAACTGTAAAATGCCTTGAGATGACATGTGTTGTAAAATTGGCGCAATATAAATAAATTGAATTGAATCGAATTAGATGTTAAACCAGCATATTTGGACACAACAGCTTTTTCAGAGCTATTTTACCCTGGACATTTTTACATTGTATTTACACAGATTTAGATCTGCCATAACAGATGCAGTCCTAAAGGACATTATAGTACAACATAGGAGTAATGTGTTGGATCAGACAAACTAAAGCAAACTGAACATAACATCTCCATGGAGTGAATTCGCAGATTCCGTATAAATAACCTGCAAAGACAAATTCTAATCATTTTGTACTTTAAAACTTCTATTTTCATAAATTACTTTTTCCATGCGGTGTCTAACACGTCCGGTTGCGTGTGCTGGGAATGCATCAAAAGTTTTTAACGACACTGGGTGATTGTTTTTAGACACATTGCTGAGCCTGTAAGCCTGGTTTTATATGGCAGAACTAAAAATCCTGTTAATTTAACAGGGAAGGAGATTCAACGTCTATTTGACATGGAAAGACAGGGTCATGTATAATCAGCCTTCACAAAAAAAGTCAATATATTTATCCGAATTTGTAATCCTATTTTACATTTAAACTATATATTATCCTGGAAAATTATACTTTTTATTTTGCTTTCATCTAATCAGTGGTTCCTACACTCTGAGTCTAACGATGCAAGCCAATCCGGGATCAGTCATACCTTACTGAGCTTGTCAGCTGTGGCGGAAATGTTGAGACCATCTACGGCTGCTGTTAAATCATTCACGAACTCTGTGCCATCTTCATCTTGGATTAGAGAAGGGAAGATGATTCAATTCCAACGACTTTCATGTTGAAGACATGATATTCCCAAAAAGTCTTACCTTTCTTGTCGTCGACCTCCTCGTCATCAAACTCCACCATGGAGAAAGAGTCTTTGATTTGGTCCAGCTCCTCTCTGAGCTGGATCGGCTCATCTCCAGACAGGGTTGTCAACACAGACTTCACCTAAATGAAATAAGCAGTGGAATAAATGAAAAGTAAAAAAAAAAGCCTCAGAAAAGGTACCAAACTAAAACAAACAGCAATTCCCTCCATAGATGTTTTAAAGGTGGTATTTTAATTGGCAGGAGGCGCTTCTAGAATAGATGATAGCAGTGAAAACCTGACAAACCCCTTTACAGCAAGCATCAGTTAGGATGCAGCTATTGCACTTTTACTCAATATTTTAGAATTTTGACTGTTTAAGCAGGCTCCTTTGAGGTTTTTAAATCCTCTTTAAAATCACATTTCCTCTCCCTGGCTTTTAATCATGTCTAAGTGGACATTTTGCAAAATTTTATTTTCAATTTAATTTTATTCTCAAATGTATTTTAATTGAAACATTTATCCTATTCTATTTTTATGTGTTTATGTATTTTAGCCTTCAGTTTTTATGTTATGTTCCTTAACTGTGATTCCTGTACAGCACTTTGGTCAACCCTGGTTGTTTTAAATGTGCTTTATAAATAAAGTTTGAGTTGAGTTGAGGATGAAGGTTTATTTGTGTAATTTTTTTTTTTTTTCTAAAAAAAACAAAAAAAACAATGATAGATAATAAAAAAGAACAGCTAAAATATTTCAAATTATGTAGAACTCAGTCTATTTCAGATTATATCCAGGGGAGGAAATTCCATGCTTATATGGACTTCCAAAAATTCACAAAGAAGGGGCACCACTCAGGCCCATCGTCAGCAGCATTAACTCAGTAACATACAACATTGCTAAACAGCTTACTAATATCTTAGCTCCCTTGGTGGGGAACACACCACATCACATAGAAAACTCCAAAGACTTTGCCAACAAAGCCAAACATTTAAGGATGGCTCCAGGAGAAACCTTGGTATCGTTTGATGTTACTTCACTTTTCACATGCATACCTATAACAGAGGCAGTGGAAACAGTCAGGACACGTCTTGAACAAGATAGTGATTTAAACAACAGGACTAATTTCACTCCGGACCAGATCTGCACACTACTGGGCCTTTGTCTTTCCACAACCTATTTCAAATTCAGAGGTAATTTTTACAGACAGAAGCATGGCTGCGCAATGGGATCTCCAGTATCACCAATTGTAGCCAATCTTTACATGGAAGAAATGGAAAAGAGAGCTTTAGACACTTTCAATGGAATACCACCAAGCCACTGGTTTAGATACGTGGATGACACTTTCGTCAAAATCCAACTAGAGGAAGTGGAAGCTTTCACCAAACACATCAACTCTGTTGACCGTAACATCAAATTCACCAGAGAGGATGCCAAGGACAACAAACTACCCTTTCTGGACTGCCTGGTGAGCATGGAAGGAGATGGAAGCCTAAACATTGAAGTGTATAGGAAACCTACTCACACAGACCAGTATCTTCTTTTTGACTCACACCACCCACTGGAACACAAACTCTCAGTCATCAGAACCTTACAACACCGGGCAGAACATGTCCCTACTAAAACAGATTGGAAGCAAAAAGAACAGAAACACATCAAAGATGCTCTCCAAAACTGTGGATATCCAAACTGGGCTTTTATCAAATCAGCAAGGAAATCCAAAAGACACGCAACAGAAGACAGCGATGGGAAAATTAAACGCAAAAACATCACAATCCCTTATGTTGCTGGAGTGTCTGAAAAGCTCAAGAGGATTTTCTCCCAAACACAAGATCCCAGTACATTTCAAGCCAAACCAAACCCTTAAACAGAGGCTAGTGCACCCTAAAGATAAAACCTCCAGACCGAATATGAGCGGAGTGGTATATGCTGTTCAGTGCAGCGAGGAATGCTCTGATCTTTATATTGGCGAAACAAAACAACCTCTCCACAGACGCATGGCCCAACACAGAAGAGCGGCCGCCTCTGGACAAGACTCCGCAGTACACCTACACCTTATGGACAAAGGACATTCTTTTGAGGACCAGAATGTCCATATTCTGGATAAAGAAAATAGGTGGTTTTAGAGGGGCGTGAAGGAAGCCATCTATGTTAAGAGAGAAAAACCAACTTTAAACAGAGGTGGTGGACTCAGATTCCAGCTTCCAAAAACATACAATTCAATCATAGACATGATCCCTTCCAGATATCACCAAACCCCCCACCCCATCACAGAGGAACGAGGGACCTACCCGCCCCAGCCGGTGAACAATACCTCCTTAACGACCAACCCTTAACAATCATAGACAGGTTTCAGGTATTACAGGAGACAATCCCCCCCGTTAATGGCAATCCCCCCTTTAACGACCGACCCCTAGAATCATAGACAGGTTCAGATATTACAGGCTAACGATGGAACTAACGAACCATTCATCGGTTACCATTGCATGTTTCCAAGCGATACAAGGCGTGTCTATATAAGACTCAAACTCACTGCGGATCCAGACATTTGAATTGAGAAAGCTTCCTGGAGAGGTGGCGAAACGTCTTCAAATCTTGAAAACCAAGTCCAGTGGATATTTTTTGAATTTTTACGGGTAGAACTCAGTATGGTTTATGCACTGGACTTACAGGAGCCAAAATATCTCATATTTTCAGGGAGTTGGTTTCAGCGGCGAGGATTAGACTGACACAGATCCTTAAATCACTTTTCTTGCTCCCTGACATATTTTTGCAGTAGCTAGTTTTCAGGCCTAAACATGAAAGAGCTGATCCCTCACTGCTCCCTGAACCAAAGGGAGCAAAGGGAGGCAGCATTTAGTATTACTTTCTTATTTAGCTCAATTTTTAAGCAAAGATGTTACTATTACACTATTATGTATCGTCATGTTTTAAAACTGTGATCTGAGCTAACGGGGCAAGATAAAAAATAAAAATAAACCCAAGGCTTTAGGAGCCCCTCTAGGGGTTATATTTTTGTTTTATATTTACATAAATTAATCTACATATATTGAATATGTGTGTTTACTATTTGTTTAGTATGGAAGAACATGAGGAGAGTGTTGAGGACAGTAGGGAGGATCATCAGGGCTCCTGTATTATAAAATTTAGGCAAGATCGGGATGAGTCGGTAATAAAGATGCACACACAGAACGCACACACTGTGTCTGCTAGAGTGAAATGTGTCGTTTTATTCCGCCGCAGCAAAGCAAGCTTCTTCAACAAGTGGTTTCTCACCTTCCTTATGTTTCTGCTTAAACATCTTTACCACAGCTCTCCAGCAATCCTGTTCGTGACGCCAGAAAATGTATTATGAAATTTAGGCAGGATCGGGAAGAGTCGGTAATAAAGATGCACACACAGAACACACACACTGGGTCTGCTAGGGTTGCGCACGCACGCCTAGCTGCGGGGGTTGCTGCCCTGCAGGGATCGACTGGCCCTCCAATCCTTGTGTCACGATAGGTGGACAATATAAATTGCAATGGGACAATATAAATTGTATGGAGACAATATGATTTGTATTCAGCACCGTGCCTTGATTGATGTGCTTGCTTTGCTGTGTTCTGTGTGTGGATCTTTATTACCGACTCATCCCGATCCTGCCTAAATTTCATAATACAGCTCCTCTTCCCTCCATTATGGACATTTCATCCCAGCGCTGCGTATCCTTGTAACATCATCAGTGACCCCTCACACCCCCACCATGGACTGTTCTCCCTGCTCCCCTCTGGGAAGAGACTTTGCAGCATTCAATGCAGGACCAGCAGGTTCTGCAATAGCTTTTTGTCCGCTGCCATCAGACAGCTGAACTGTTAAACTCTAAAATTGACTTTGCAACACATTATTTTGCACCACCAATGTTGCTGAACTTCTATAAACCCTTAAAATAGGACACCACTCAATGTTTCTACTGCATTTTGCACCATATTTATTTATGCACTGCACTGGAATTTTTCATATTAATGCCCTTTTGCACCAACATTTTTGAAACTGTTTTTTTTTTTCCAACATTGTTTACATTCTGATCACTGCTGCACTTTATATTGGCAATTTTTATCTATTGCAACTACAATAGAATTCCACTGTAAGCTGTATGCAACAAAATTTTGTTTTGTATACAGTTAAATTGACAATAAAGTTTTTCTAAGTTTTATTACTCTGGTTAATTTTGCTTTTAAGCTTTGCAAATAAAATAACTATATTTTCAATGACAAATGACACAAAGCTACCCAGGTTGACCAAGTAAAATCTGTCCCATCCAGTTTTCCCGTTTATCTGGTCAACTCTATTAAAATACCGCTAGAGATAGTTATTTGATGTTTGACCGTAAGGATGAATGTCATTTAAAATGTTCTTTTCACATTGTTTTTAAGTTTTAAAAAGTATTTTGAATAACACACATTATTTCAATGTAACTTGTTCTTTTAAGGCAATAATGAATAATAACAATAATAAACTCTACCTTGGACTCGCTATCTCTGGACAAGATCTCCAGGGCCTCCAGGTGAGACAGACCCTGATATTCATCAAACAGCATGCTGTAGTGAGCAACCACCTTCTTCTCTGTATCTGACGATTCCTTCTCTGCCGTCTCTAACTCTTCTCGCTCCTTTGCTTCCCGCAAAACCTGAAGAAAAATTTAATAATAGAAATAAATTGTCACTTAATAAGCCACCTATCGGATTCACTAAAAACTGTTAGGCTTTACCAACCTGAGACAGAGTGGCGTTTCTGTTCATCAGTCCTTTGGTCTTTTTAAAGCCAGGATCGCCCTCAGCTATCACATCCATTGTTTTCTTCCCAATGAACTCCAGAGCATCCAGCCCTCCTGTGATCACAGTCTTCCCCTACAATTCAGTTCAATTCAGTTTATTTATATAGCGCCAATTCACAACACATGTCATCTTAAGGCACTTTACAGTTCACCAGATCATACAATCAAATTGATTCAAAGTTTTCTATCTAAGGAAAACCAGTTGATTGCATCGACTCATTGACTCAGATGCGATTCCTCAGAGATGTTCAGTTTATTTGAGGCTATTTTGCCTGATTAACAGTGCAAGGCACCGCTTGCAGTGAAACATCTTACCGTGGTCTGAACGACGCTGGTCAGAGACGATAACATTCCCATCGCACTTCCCACTGGAGACGATCCGTCGGCTGCAGCTTTTTCAGTGTTGCTGTTGCTCTCCTCTGCCAGAGAATCAAAGACTCACAATCACAAACTTTTACAGAAATTTTTTTTTTTTTTTTTGCTTTCTTCAAACACACAACATGTCTCACCCTGCTGTTTTTCTTCTTCTACCACCTTATCTGACAGTTCAGTTGGACTGGGAATTCCCAGAGATGTTTCTGCCTTTTCGATGACCTGGGTGAGCCCTTGGCCTGAATGAACGGATGGGGAGACACAAATGGTAAAGATATGGGAACAGACTTGGTTAAGGTCTTTCTAGTTGCCATCCCTATTTGATATCATTAAAGAAAAAATGTAGAAATTGTTTTATGTTTTATCTAAACATTATCATTATCTTTTAGGTACATGAAACCTAAGCTAAAAAAATAAGAGTTTGAAGTATTGGATTCTCACCCACAGTGGCCACAGTAGCTGTTGCTGTGGACAAGATAGATTTACCCCAGCTGCCCCAGTATCCCCATCCGCCTTGAGAGACGGTTGTATCACTAGGAGACTGTGAAAGATGAGAAGACAGAGAAATAAAACAGGAAAGACAAAAAGAAGACCTCAGTTTAATAGGACAGTAGGTCATTCTTTGACAAAAAATTCAGGAATAACCAGATAGATGTACTTCTTTAAAGTTTTATTAGCTTAGACTTAATAAGGGGTCAAAACCAGAAGCAGAAAAGTAGAACACATCATGTGGGCTTCTTTAAACTTTTTGGGACCTAATTAAACTTATTAAAATAAAACAAAAACAAAAAATCTTGAAAGCAAATATTTGGTATGCTGTTGTATATAAGAGTGCCATTAACGCAAACTTGGGCTAATATAATTTTTTTTTTTTTTTTTTACGGTAGTATATTTAATCAAAAGAGAAACCCTGAAAGATGTTACATAGAATGTATCCTAAAAAATTTGATTTTCCAAAAGTTTATTAACTAAATCTATCGACTTCATTCCAAATCCACATAGTCCACTTCTAAATAAGTTGTTTTGGTTTTCCACGCCCCGTCCTCCCAAAGACTGCGCCCTCACAACCTGCAACTATGACAACCAATCAGAGTTGTAAAGATGGCAGCATGGACTAATACATTAGACGAAGGCCGTAGATTGACCGACGGGCTGCTATAGACCGCTCAGGACCGCTTATTTTCCCTGATGACATCATAAGCCTTTCAAACATACCATTTTGGGCAAACAGTAGCTGAGGGGTGCAGAAAGGCAGTATTATAGGGAAAAGAGGAGAAAGACATTTTTTCCATTTGTGAATCTAATATAGAGGTGGCAGGACACAAATGACTGTTACAAAATGTTTATAATTGGAAATTAGCATAATAATGGATCTTTAAAATAACAATGAATTGAGACGGTATAGATAAACTACAACACTCTTATTTTATTTGTTAATGAAATAAATAAATTAACTATTACAGGACTTGATTGGATGTACCCGTAAGCAATATAAACGCCAGAATCTTCACAAATTCAAGAAAATAACAGTAACATGTAAAATCTTTATTTGTCAAATACAATAAACTAATAATATAAAACACTGTGTAGTTTGTCCAAAGCTGCATTACAGCAATAAATAAAGCATGTTCCATTGGTGTTATTGTTAAAGGACTACTAACCCCTAAATCAACTTTCTTTGCCATTAAACTGCATAGATCGATGTCTAATAGAGCTGATTTCTTATTCTGGAAATTTGTTACACATTTAATAGAATCCTGCGTAAAACTCTATGTTTGGCGCCCCTTCACGGTTATAAAAAGGATTACTGCATCGGATATTTTATAAGGACTGATTTTCTAAAAATGGAAAATTAAATAAAATCATGATATTCTTTCTATTAAAAAAATTATGAAAATAGGAAATGCATAAAAAATAAAAAATTTAAAATATATTAGAATTGGTCAAAAATTAGTCTCGTCTCTCTAGTCTAAAATAGTAATTTGATTTGCATTTCTTGTCAATGAGTCTACAGAGAAGAATGTTATTAGATGTTGTTTATCAAGAGTGTTAGGTTTGGATAGCTATTGATGGTCCTATGGCTGCATAATATGAACAAAACTTAAATTACAGTATTATCTAAATTTCAGTCGATGCGATATAACTCTGATATCGATATGAACAACAGAAAAGCCTCACAAAGATTGCCAGGAATGACCCCTACAGATGCCTGTGCAAATATTTGAAGAAAAAAAAAATTGTCTATCAAACAAAGAAATAACTGTAAAAAAATAAATAAAAAAAACATCTAATTATAGATATTTGGAGCTACAAGCTTAACAGATTAAATGAACATATAACCAGGTGATTATATTTCTCTTCACATATCTCAGTCCAGGTTTCTTGCCTCATCATAGTTTCTTTGTTATTACCTGCTTTATTTTTTGATTGATTGTAATAGGTTTGAAGTCTGAGTTTAAAAATCCATATAATAGATTAGTAGAACAATCATAACTAGCTTTGAAAGTCCAAACCAAAGGTCACCAGTTAGTGCTGCAACATCTCACTTTTGATAAACCTTTATCGGCATTGACAGAAAAACTTTACAGGCTCCTTTTTTTAATCATGCAGGTAGGATTTCTCTCTCTTTCTCTCACTCACGTCACAGCTTCCCTCTCACTATAGTCTTTATGTATATACCATTGTTTGTTAATGAAAGTTTGGTTTATTTTGCACTTTACATCTTTAGTAAAACGACAGATTGCAGCCACACGATTGAATGAAACAGTGAATGATAACAACATTTACCAATGATCATCTTAATTAAAATTAAATTTACAAATTTACACATCATATAATGTCAAAGGACGACTCCCTGTCAGGGGGGTAACAAGCTTGCGGTCTCCTCTTTTATTTAAAGGCCCATCCTGCAAGCATGCTTTAAATATCATGTGTGGCTGGAAGTAAGGTAATGGAAGGACTTGTGCTTAAAAAGCTACCTTTGCTGGCTGCGGACTCTCCTCTGCTTTTGCTGTTGCCTCAGCTTCCACTGCAGGGTTGGCCTCTGGCCTCCTCCTGGCTTTCCTCGTCGGAGCAACATCAGTGGTGTTGTCTGGCGTAGATGGCGAGGAGCTGCCTGGTGTTTCAGCAGGAGAGGGCTCTTGCATCCCGGGTGCTTCCTGCGTTCCCTCGGCAACGGCATGAGGTGCTTCACTATCTGACATCTTATCTTATATCTCAGCAGAGCATCTCTGCAGAATGAAACCAGTGATATGAAGGTTTAAGAATATTCTAATAACACAACTGGGACTATTAATGCTTTATAAGTGAAACTCTTATTTAAACAACAGCATGCATATCTGAGGATATCTGTCAATAAAGAAAAGGGAACTTCTCAGACTGGTTTTGCTGATATCAAAATTGTTGCTTCTATAGCAACTTAAAAGCAAGCATGTATTTCTAAAATGTATCAATCCTAAATATGTCTTAAAAATGTTTTAATTGAGTTTTGTGAGTTAAAAGCTTTTTCAGTGCACACAAACATTGCCATCTACGTCCAATAAATATTCTTAAGTTTTCAGCTAATTCAATCTTACAAACAGGGTTAATTTTATACCCCTTAGTTCCCATTAATTAGAGTAAATGTACAGGCTGACTTCATGTTCACGTAAAATATATCATAATTATGTCAGGTCTTAACTGGAAACATCATTCAAAAGGGGAATATTAATGTACATTTTACCGTAAAACGGTCAAGTTAGCTCTACTAAAACGTAGGTATTAATTAATTGTTCTAAACTCAAAGTTTAGAGTAATTGCCAACAAGCTTCTTTTCTTTTATAAAAAGCTTTAAGTCTCACCATCATCCTAATTCTTTGCTATATCCACAGATTTATCTCAGTCTGTCACTCCAAACATTCCCATTTTTGTCACCTGACAATGTTTTCACCCCTTAAGCACGTCTCCCAAGACCACATTTCGCAGCTTTGGAACAAATGCTGTTAGGACTGGTAGTTTTTCTTCATGACATGACTTTTTTTTTTTTTAGCTTTTTAGTCACATTGGTTAACAAATATACATGTCTAAATCATAATGGAGATTTTCTTTTTATAATATATTTAATGACAAAACTGAAGTCTAGATGTCCTATTTTGCAACAAGCATGCAATATTTTGGCTGAATCGCACTCTTCTCTGCTTTCCTTTGAATCAAAGACCTTTCTTAAGGCTACAGAGCATTCCTTTACCCAACTTAATCGTTACCCACTGGTTTGAATCTAATCAAGCAGTGTATAACTTCCATTAGACTGTCTGTATTAGGTCATTGCAGCCACAAACTCTTGTTAAGTCATAACCTTTCCTAAAAAAAAAAGAGCTTCTGTATCGACCTGCTAATTCAACCTTGTAAAGGTTTTTCTGTGTTTTCCTATATATAAGGGTTATTAGGTCCGATGCCCAGCAGCTTTTAGATGCATCTCCTTCCTTCACATTGGAATCAGATCATTAGCAGAGAACTCTTTACACTGGAAACAAAATCGAAATCTAGATAAGTCAATTTTTTGTTGAAATAAGTGCATTTGTTCTTGAATTGAGAAGGTAAAAGAGATTTTTTGCCAATGGAACAAGACAATTTATATTTAAAATTAAAAAAACACAATTACTTTGTCTTATTTGTAGTTCATATTATCTAAATATCTTATTTGAAGAGTAAAAATACTCAATCCATTGGCAAATCATCTCATTTACATAGTCAAATTAAGGGTAAATACACTTAATTTAAGACATTTTTGCTCATTTTTTCCAGTGTAGAAATTAACTGCGTGGTAAGGAGCTATTTGTTTCAAATCTATTGGATCAGATATATATATGTGAATGATGAAAACATGAGTTCATCTAAATAAGCTCTGAGTATTAATGTCAATGTTAATGTTTTTTAAAATACAATCTAGTTTAAAGTTGGTCCTACAATCTGTGAATTTAACTAAACATCAACGGTCTCATATCCAAACGGAACAGGAACAGTCATGAAACAAAAAGAAAACTGTAGTAATCTAATCAAACTGTTCAACAAAAGCAATTCTTCTGTGATCTCTGCTGTTTAAAGTCTTTATGCTAGCAGCTAATGTTTACCTCAAATCTGCACGTTATGTCCTTACCGGAAGTAATTAGAAGAGTTTGTCCCTTAAATTACTGTTTGGATTCCAAGATGCAGATCTGAAATTTATATATATTTTTGTCAGAGTGCAGCGAAGTAATTCGGGATTCTTGTTTTTGTTGTCCAGATGGATTAGCCACGTCACATTTTGTTTTCAAAGGTTAGGGTCTGTCAACTGCTGTGGGGGCCGGGACTTCCGTCTGAGGTTTTCAAAATAAAATATTTCCCGAAAAATCAAACTTAGACGTTCCTCACTGTGTTGCATTACCTCATCAGACAATTTATCTCACTGTTGCTATATAATGCATTCATGTTTCTTTTTTTTTTTTCTTTTTTTTACCAAATTTTATCGGCGTTACCATTAATGTGCTTTATTTTTAAAGGAGAGGTATATTTATTGGTTATTCTATAAAGGTAAACGGCAGTACATAATTTTAGATCACTTTATATCGAAAATAGAACTTAGAGAGTTTCAATAGTTTTTTGTTTTCCCCTTTAAGTGAAAATCTATTTATGTATTTTATTTAAAAAAATATAGGCCAACGATTTATTTTTAGGTAAATTTTTACATTTATATATTGACATAATTAAAAAAAAAAAAATTTTTTACAGTTGTTCTACGTATTTTGAGCCACGCCCACTTCAACACCTGTACCCGGAAGTTGTTGGATCATGCACTTTGTTTGACTTGAAGGCTGAGGAAGACAAACTCCTGATAAATACACTTTTCTTTTGATCTAAAACAAATCTAAATCTTCTTAACAATCAGTATTTTGAGGCCAAACAATAGGTGAGTTAACTTTATGAAAGATGTTTGTCTGAAGTATGCTGATTGTTTAACTGGTAGGGATCTGTGCTGATGTAATCTAAGGTAAAGTAACTTTTCACTGTTTTTTTTTTTTTTGTAAGTACCTACATCTATTAAGATGTAAAATGTATTTCTAAAATGTATCAACCCTAAATATATGTCTTGGAAATGTTTCAATTAAGTTTTGTGAGTTAAAATACCTTTTAAAACAATTTATTGCCATCTACCATCCAATACATTTTCTAAAGTTTTCAGTAAATTCATTTACATACAGGGTTAATTTAAAACTGCTTAGTTTCCATTAATTCCTTTAAATGTACAAGATGATTTTATGTTCAAGGAGAATATGTCATAATTAAATCAGATCTTAACTGGAAACATAAACATGACTCAAAAGTCATTTATAATGTAAATTCACCAGTAAATGTTGATGTAAAACAATCAAGTTAGCTCTACTAAAACTAAGATGTAAATAATTTCCATATTCATCAGGATATGAAGTGTCTTTGTATAAGGAGCAGGAGGACCCAAAACGCCCTCATATCTTTTAGTTATACTATCTGAATTTAAGAAGGTGCATGTTTGTTTTCATTTATAATTAAACTTAGAAAAACAAATGTTTGTTAAGATACTTAAAGATTTTAATATTAACATTTTATCCAAAACTGGGGAAACTGAGGGGAGGAAAAAATAGGTCAGGAGTGTATGTGCTGTGTGACAGTCAGTGACTCTTCCCGTTTTGCAGGATTTTCTGGTCTAGATGTGAACTGAACCTGAAACTCCACCCAAAATGTTATCACATCAGATGCACCGCCTGTCACACGCCCTCATCGTGCTCCTGCTGCTTGTTTGCTGGACAGCAGATGGAGCTCACAATGACACAGAGGCAGGGACCTTCACACATCTGGCCTCGGTCCCCCCTGGCAAGTATATCTTGGCAAAGGAGGGATCCAGCACACTAATTGAGTGTAATGTGACTGCAGATCAAGAGGATGTTAGGTGGTACAACTCCAAAGGACTTCTCCTTGAAGACAAAGAAGGTAGGGTGATTCCATGATTAGGTTTATTATTTTAAATGCTAATGGACAAAACCTTTTGTGAAGACTAAGATAGTAATTTAGTCTTATAATATTTGAGCAGCTAATTAAAAGTCTTTAAATTCAAAAGTCTTAAAAGGAACTGTAAACACAGCCTAAAATCAACCTGTGACAAACAAGTCAGCAAAGACAGCAAAGAGCAAGATGTTGCAGAAACCGTGTCAATGGCTTGAATACAGTGTCAGAACATTTTCAAAATTACAGCTCTTGTGGGGGTTCTGTTAGGTATTTGTCAAATACTTTTCAAGGAAAGAACAGTGGAGAACCAGTGACAGGTACATGGTGTTCAAAGAGACATTAATGATGAAACCTGGTACTTATGGCCTGATGTGAGAGATCTGAATCTTAAACTTAAACTACAGAAGAAGGGAAAGCTCATTCTGGGAAAAGACACTGGTATGTCATAATATGTTGTAATATAGGTGATAGGCTGCAGACCTGTCAGAGTGGCATCAGTGTTCCTTGATGGTTCTGACCTTTCACAGGATAATGATCCTGCAAAACAGCAAAAACAAATTAGCAGTGGTTTTAGGAGCATTACAATGGTTTTTAAGGTGTTGAATTGGCCTCCAGATACCCCACATCTCTATCAAATTGAGCAATTTTCATTTTAGCCATGCAAAGGAAAGTTAGGTCCAGAGAGGTTACATCTAACAAAGTACAGAATTTATAAGGTCATCTACGTGTCAGATATATCACCACACCTTAAGTAGTCTAGTATATTGCGTCCGTCCATTTCTCCACTCATCTATCCACCCATCCAGCCATCCATCTTCTTCCTCCTATCCGCCAGTCATGGTCTGACTGGTGCCTATCTCCAACAGTCTGTGCAAAAGGAGGGGTGCTAATTAACTTTAGAGTATAGTGGAGGTTTTCGCAAATTTGTGAAAAGACCCGCCCTCTCCACTTTAAAAAAAAAATGCACATGCACAACCCCGAACCAACTCCCGAGAGGGAACGCTTAGTAAACGCATGGGAGAGCATGTATGAGCCCATTTCACACTCTGTTTAAAAGTTGCTGTTTGCATCGCTCATACAAGCTAACTTTCCAGAAGAAGATTTGCAATTTTCACAATATGTCAGACTCACCGCCGGCAAGTGAAAATGGGGACGAACACATAGGAGGGCCTTAAGTAAACATATCACCAGAATGATTGACGATTAGGAGGACCACTTATTTTGATAAGGAATAGGAACATCCTCCACTACATCTTTAATAGTCATGTTTTTGGACTGTGGGAGGAAGCTGAAGTACCCAAAGAGAACCTAAGTATGCACAAGGAGAATGTACATGCAAACTTCATGCAGAAAGACCCAGGGTCGGGAATTGAACCCAGAACCTACTGGCAACAAGGTAACAGTGCTACAAACTGTGCCAGCATGCAGTCCATAATCCCAGGCTGCATTGTGTGGAACAAACACACTATAATGAATGCGTTTATAATGCCTGTGTTAGAATGCATTATAGCTAAAGTATATAGTAGGATGATTTGGCCCATTGTTAGTGACTGCTTAATGTTCATTTATTAATACTGCCTGCTGGAAATTGCCCTTTACATTTGTTTTTTGGCTTTAGGTGGGAAGTGGCAGATCCAGGAGAAGGGTGTCTTAAACATCACAGCAGTGTCCTTTGAGGACCGTGGCCGCTATACCTGCGTGGCCTCAACCGGCATCGGACTCACCAAAAACTACACCGTAACTCTGCGTGTGGCCTACACTGACAGTGGCCTTGGAGTGTACTTCGTTGTGGTGTGCTTGGTGGCCTTCGCCATCACGATGGTCCTCAATGTGGCGCGCTTATGCATGGTCAGCACCCACCTCAAGGAGACTGAGATAGCCATTAATGAGTTCTTCCGCACCGAGGGAACAGAGAAGCTCCAGAGGGCATTTGACATTGCAAAATCCATCCCAATAATAACCTCAGCGAAGACGGTGGAGTTTGCCAAAGTCACCCAGTTTAAAACCATGGAGTTTGCTCGTCACATTGAAGAGCTGGCACGCAGCATTCCTCTGCCGCCACTTATTCTGAACTGCAGATCATTTTCAGAGGAGAACATGAATGCAGACTGTAATCCTGCAGAACTGCAAGCAGCAGCTTCTAAAAACAGACAGGCTTTAGGCCCAACTGGTTATAACAGAAAAGAAGAGAAAGAGGTGTGTTTGGCAATGCTGTCTAGTGATAGACAAAGGATCAATGACGACTTTAAGGTGTCACTGCATAGAATAAATGTTGACGTGGAGGATACAGATTACAGAAATGAGAGTAATGCATGAGATCATTAGGTCTGGTTGCAGGTTGGACTTTCATCTGTCTAATCCTTAAAATGTAGTTTTACCTTATTCTTATTTCTGCGCATGGTGACAGCTCAGGTTCTCAAACATCTGCTGAAACATATTTTAATTTTTTTGTTCTGCTTTTTTATTTCTTTTTCCCATAAAATTTTCATTTTTGTGTTTTCTCTTTATAAAGGTTTAGCTAATTTAACTCTTTCATATGTCTTTTGTTTTTTCTTGTCCTCATTATTCCATCTGACAGACCGGTAAGCCTCCAGGGAGAAAATGTTGCCTTGTAATGTCATTGTTCTAACATCTCTATTGTGGTCATATCACTCATGGGAATTGAGTTTTGTGAGGCTTGATTGCAATCTCACGTGTCTGTTTACACAGGTCTTTTGTTTGTCTCAAAAGCAGTTAATTACAGGGCCTGAAATAAGTCATTCAGCTGAAGTGCTGAATATTTTGAATCTAAAGGGACCTTTTTTAAACGATTTTTGCAGGCTTGAATCTTATACAGTCTACACAATGCTTTCTGCAGAGAATGTTTGATTTGGTTCTTAAGATCTATTGATTAATTATGTGTTATGCAAGGTTTTGTGGGCAAACTGTGTTGCATGAAAGGTGAAGTTGTTACTCCTATGGATGTTATTTTCAAGGAATGCATCACTTTCTTTTTTTGTTTATAAAAAATAGGCACAGGTTGTTAATATCTGTATGTTTATCCTTCCTGAAGATGAATTTTAAAGATGTCTAAATTATGTTTACAGTAATAAAATACTGTCACAACTACTTCGTTTCTCTGATGGTATGAAGTAAACCAAATCAATTAGAACACCCGCGAAATGGGTTGAACTGAAAGTGTTCAAGTAGAAGGTGGAAGTAGAAGATGAACATTTTTTTCTGTCACAATGATGGAAAATGAGTAAATGTTGATGCTGTAAAAGATTTAAGCTGAAATCAATCTAATTTTCAGGCTGAATGCTAAAAGTGAGAAAGACTTGATGATTTTGCTTTAGCTATGGTTACCTCAAAAGAAAATCATCCAGTTGTTATTCTTTTGTATCAAAATGGCTGCCAATCATCTATGAAGAAGGCAACAGAAAAGCTTTATGAACCATTTAAAACTTTCAAGCTCAGAGTTTTAGCTGCAGCAAACAAGGTTTTAGGATGTCTAAGAATTTAATAAGCAAGCATCAACGCCCTAATTTAGAAAACAGGTTAAGTTAATCTGAGTAGAGAACAGGTATCTTCAGTCAGGTGAATTGGCTTTATGATGTTTAATATTTTCAGTTTGAGAACAGGTGAAATCAACAATTAAAAATTCAATGATTGAAGAGAAAATGATGGCTTAAGTGCTTCAAATGCGAGTCGTGGCTCAGATGTTTTGATCGATTTAATGAGGATTTGATCTATATGGTAACAGTTTAACGCCAAATCTCTGAGATGTTGGCTTACTTTCCAACACCCCCAGGCTGAGGCCCAGGTTGTAGATGTAGATGAGGACCTCACAGAGCTCGTCTGCACAGGTCTTCAGTAGCCTTGGGGGGGATGTTGTCCAGTCCTGAGGCCCTCCTGTGTTTCAGCCTTATCAGCTGGCCTCTCATCGTTTTTGGTTTGTTTATTTTAATATGGTGTACAGGAGTTCAAACAGACATACATTATGTTTCCCTATGCTGTAAACATTTGAATAATAAATACATTTAAACAATATATGTAAATATATGTAAACATTCATTTCAACAAAAATGTGTGTCATAGCCATAGAGTTCAGTGGTCATAACCTGTAACACAAGTCTCAGTGCAGCGCAGTGCCAGGCAAAGAAAGTGGCAGGTGTGTCTCGGACCATGGATCCCAAAGGGGAAAAAAAGAAGATACCTGATGAGAACAGAGGATTCAGAGAAGAATGGACCAAATCATTTGCTTTCATTATCAATGCAGAAGGACTGCCTGCATTTTTGCTTTGGCACGAGAATTTGTCAAATTATAAAAAGAGTAATTTGGAAAGGCATTTCCAGGGAAGGCTAAATATAAAGCTGATCACAAAGATGTGAGTGAGAGAAAGAATGCGATTGAAGAACTTCTGGATAAGTTAGAGGAGAGCAAAGATCGATTTAGGAAATGGATTGCATCTCCAAACTCCACTACTGTTGCTAGTTTTGTTTCAAGCATGAAAAAACCGTCCACAGATCAAGCAGGTAGCGCTCTGATGCAGGGATGTGAATTTTTTTCTATTTTTTTTCCCTCCCAAATCCTCAGAATAAAAGTAACACCAAGGAACGCTGGTGACAGAGGATGCGGCATTTCAGGGTTAGAGAGCTCTGCTCTGATGGATGTCAGTTCCTGCTTGGTTCCTCATGACTCAATCAACTCCTTCCAACAGAAACACGTCCACCATAGAAAGATTCCTTTATCATGTTTCTATAATTCCATCAATGCAACAAAACTTAAACTGTAGCTCCTCCCTCACCTCATGCTGCTATCTGACGTTTGCTCCAGGATTAACATTTAACCATGAATGCTTTTTATATATTTAAGCCCACGTAATCTTTTTTTTGTAGTGGTCTAATACACTTAGAGCCTGTGTTGCCATACAAGGCTTATATAAGACTTTTACATTTTTGTGGCTCCAGACAGATTAGTTTTTTTTTTGGTCCAATATGGCTCTTTGAGCATTTGGGTTGCCGATCCCTGACCTATACTCTTGAAACTGTTTCCTAAAACTATATCTAAAACCTGAACTGACAGCAAACACCCCTGTCTGTCTAAACTCTCAGGGAATCTGGACAGCTTTCCAAAGTAGACACATGATATGGCCAGGTAGCGAGGCTTCGTACTTCATCTTTTTCAACTCCACTTCTACATGAAGCAAGCCTCCACGTCTGCCTGGCTGTGTGTTTCCTGGACGGGTCCGCCTTTTACAGTTGCTTTTTGTATCTCTGCTTCTGTCTCCTTGAACCCCAGTCGGCCTCGGCAGATGGCCGCTCACACTGAGCCTGGTTCTGCTGGAGGTTTCTTCCTTTTAAAAGGGAGTTTTTCCTCTCCACTGTCACTACAAGCATGATTAGTGTGAGGGATTGCATCCGAGTCAATGAGTCGATGCAATCAACTGGTTTTCCTTAGATAGAAAACTTTGGATCAATTTGACTGGATGATCTGGTGAACTGTAAAGTACCTTGAGATGCCTTGTGTTGTGAATTGGCGCTATAGATATAAACTGAATTGAATTGAACTATTCAAAACACCCTCAAGGCCTCGGCTCTTATAACATCACTACAATGGGTTCAACTTGTACTGTGACTAAATGTATGTGCCTTTCTTTATCCATTTTGGCATTTAAAACTGGCTCCAGGGTTGTCTGCATCACTTTCTTTCCTAGAAATAGCCACCCATGGAAAATATTTAAGGATCAGTGCCTCTGTCTCCTTGAAGCCTCACTCGCCCTCTGCTCACACTGAGCCAGGTTCTGCCAGAGGTTCCTTCCTGTTTGTTCTCTCCACTGTCGCTGCATGCTCTCTGTGAGGGATCCTGTAAACCCAATGACACACTGCAACCAGCTAGCTTTGCTTAGAACAAGTTTAACCAGTTTCTCTGTATGATCAGACTGAATTGTTTCAGCAAGAGGCTTCGAGTAGATGTGTTGTAAATTGGCACTATACAGGTGCTGGTCATAAAATTAGAATATCATGAAAAAGTAGATTGATTTCAGTAATTCCATTTAAAAAGTGAAACTTGTATATTATATTCATACATTACATACAAACTCATATATTTCAGATGTTTATTTTGTTTAATTTTGATGATTACAAATGACAACAAATGAAAATCTCAAATTCATCATATCAGAAAATTAGAATATTGTGAAAAGGTTCAAAATTGATGGCCCCTGGTGCCACACTCTAATCAGCTAATTAACTCAAACCACCTGCAAAAGCCTTTAAATGGTCTTTCAGTCTAGTTCTATAGGCTACACAATCATGGGGAAGACTGCTGACTTGACAGTTGTCCAAAAGACGACCATCGACACCTTGCACAAGGAGGGCAAGACACAAAAGGTCATCGCTAAAGAGGCTGGCTGTTCACAGAGCTCAGTGTCCAAGCACATTAATAGAGAGGCGAAGGGAAGGAAAAGATGTGGTCGAAAAAAGTGTACAAGCAAGAGAGATAACCGCACCCTGGAGAGGATTGTGAAACAAAACCCCTTCAAAAATGTGGGGGAGATTCACAAAGAGTGGACTGCAGCTGGAGTGAGTGCTTCAAGAACCACCACACACAGACGTATGAAAGACATGGGTTTCTGCTGTCGCATTCCTTGTGTCAAGCCACTCTTGAACCACAGACAGCGTCAGAAGCGTCTTGCCTGGGCTAAAGAGAAACAGGACTGGACTGCTGGTGAGTGGTCCAAAGTCATGTTCTCTGATGAAAGTAAATTTTGCATTTCCTTTGGAAATCAAGGTCCCAGAGTCTGGAGGAAAAGAAGAGAGGCACTTCATCCACGTTGCTTGAAGTCCAGTGTAAAGTTTCCACAGTCAGTGATGGTTTGGGGTGCCATGTCATCTGCTGGTGTTGGTCCATTGTGTTTTCTGAGGTCCAGGGTCAACGCAGCCACATACCAGGAAGTTTTAGAGCACTTCATGCTTCCTGCAGCTGACCAACTTTTTGGAGATGCAGATTTCATTTTCCAACAGGACTTGGCACCTGCACACAGTGCCAAAGCTACCAGTACCTGGTTGAAGGACCATGGTATCCCTGTTCTTAATTGGCCAGCAAACTCTCCTGACCTTAACCCCATAGAAAATCTATGGGGTATTGTGAAGAAGAAGATGCAATACACCAGACCCAACAATTCAGAAGAGCTAAAAGCCACTATTAGAGCAACCTGGGCTATCATAACACCTGAGCAGTGCCACAGACTGATCGACTCCATGCCACGCCGCATTGCTGCAGTAATACAGGCCAAAGGAGGCCCAACTAAATACTGAGTGCTGTACATGCTCATACTTTTCATGTTCATACTTTTCAGTTGGCCAACATTTCTATAAATCCTTTGTTTTTATTGGTCTTCAGTAATATTCTAATTTTCTGATATGATGAATTTGAGATTTTCATTTGTTGTCATTTGTAATCATCAAAATTAAACAAAATAAACATCTGAAATATATAAGTTTGTATGTAATGTATGAATATAATATACAAGTTTCACTTTTTAAATGGAATTACTGAAATCAATCTACTTTTTCATGATATTCTAATTTTATGACCAGCACCTGTATAAATAGACTGTACTGAATTAAATCCAGTTAAAGCAGAGGGTAAATATGCAAATATTAACCTAGTATTTCATATTCTTCTTTGTTTTATAGCTATATATATATATATATATATATATATGTATATATGTCAGGATATATCTTCTGAAACATAAGGCTATCCTGCTAAAACTAAGGTAACACATCATATGCTGCAGACTAAAAAGAAAACTACAGCCTCTGGAATGTTGATGAAGAGAAGACTAAGAACGACCTAATTTTAATAAAGAGGTACGCTGTAAAACCCTTATGATATTGTCAGTAAATCACTTTCTTCTTGGCTTTTTTCTGGGAGCAGCATTGTGAGAATTAATTACTTACTTGTTGTTGTCAGAGGAAGGTGCTGTTTGTCTGACTCACTTTTATTTTGGACCACGTCAGCATCATCTATTACCGTATTAAGGGACGTTTGTAGTCGTTAGAATAAAAAAATCTAATCATTAACAAAAAAACAAAATGCTTTGTTTTGTTTTGACATTACTCTCATTTATTACTTCTATATTTTATTAAAGTGTTAGCTATTCAATCACAGGTGAATGTTTTCAACTGAAAAAAATGACAAATATGAAATGTAAATTCTAATACATTTTATGACATATGGTGAAGACAGATTGATGTTAATCATTGTGAGCTGCTCACTCAACCTTTGTGATCAATACATTAAAAACAAATGGCCACAATGGCCCCTTGGTTACAGGGAATCTACGTTTATGATGTTATAAAATTGTTAAAATGCAAAAAAAAAATAAAAATAAGCCAAGATCACATCTGGGATAATACACAGCTGGGCATTCCATCACATTTTGCAAACTCACCGTTTTATTTATTCTTTAGGACAGTATTTTTTGAAATCTAGAAACCCAAAACCATGAGTTTTACTTTCATGTTTATGTCAGTCACATGGTTACAGTAAATGTATGTCAAAAAACCAAAAAAACAAAAAACTAAATCAAATGGTGGCTAGGTGTCTACCATGTCTACCTGGAGCACAGATCACTTGCTGGATAAAGAACGAAGCACAAAGGACCTCAAGTCAAATAATAATATAATTATACTGCAAACAACTAGATCAACATTTCTTATATCCTTTAGCTAGTTTTTCTTGAGATACATCATCAGACTTGAAGTAAAATAAAAAGAAATGATTAGGCCTGAATTATAAATTGCATAGTATCAGTGGGATTTAGCTGAATCCTGTGTTACCAACTTTGTATGATCCCTGTTTTCTAATCTCGCCCAACGGTGTGTGTATCTCTAGGCCTGTCAATGCGATAGACAAACTCTGCGGGCAGGAAATACCCCAGGTACTCCACGCTGTCAGGCGTGGTGTCAATGTAGTAGTGACCGCCTTCTCCGTGGTGGCTGAAGCCATGGGTGTGCTCAACGCGCAGGTCCAAGCCCTGGAATCACAAGACATGAAAGACTGCAAAACCTTGACCTTTAAACATGGATCCTATTGAGATGGATGCTTGTGTGCTTCACTTACAGGGTCTCTGGAAACAAGCACGGACTGGCAGATGAAGGGAGCGCTAACCTCAAAGTGCTTCAGCCAGTTGTTGACATCGTCATTGGAGTTGAGAGGGCAGGTTGAGAACTCTCTTGGCTGTTGGACGATCCAAAGCACAGAATAAATGAGAGAGTATCTTTCAGTAGCTAAAAGTCACATGTCAAAGAAAAAGTAAGTAAGTAGTATCAGTCTATATCAAAGTTGTATGACTAGCATTTCTCAACAAACAGTCGACTGAATGAATGAATGAATAAATGGGAATATATTTCAGACAATTTGACAAATGACAATAAATTAATCAACCGAATACACACAGAAGAGACTTGTTAACATGAAACCAAACACCAATTTCCAAAGTAACTAAATTCCCTTCAACTTAACTTAACTGGTTATACAGTCACAGGTGTCCCATGTCAGGTTTAATAACTGGGATTTCTTGCCTTATAAACGGGGTAGGGACCATCAGTTGTGTTGTGCAGAAGTCAGGTGGATACACAGCTGATAGTCCCACTGAATAGACTTTTAGAGTTTGTATTATGACATGAATAGAGCAGCCAAGAAAAACGAGTGGCCATCATTAACTTAAGAAATGAAAGTCAGTCAGTCCGAAAAATTGGCAAACCTACGTACATTTGTTTTACTTTCGGAGTTTCCAAACAAGATAAACTTGGATTTATCCAAATTTAGTGATAGTTTGCTGATATCAAACCATAACTTAAGTTGCCACAACTGAAAGTTATCAGCCATAAGCTGATCCAAATCATCACCAGCACAAAAGATAGTAGTATCATCTGCAAAAAAAAACAAATGTAAGTATTTTAGAAACTTTGCACATGTCATTAATAAAAAAGGATAAATAATTTTGGCCCTAATACTGACCCCTGGAGGACACCACAAACAATGTCCAAGCACAATGACTGGCAGTTACCCATTTGCACAAATTGTTGCCTGTTGCTTATGACTTCCTTCAGAGCAGTGCTACTCCCCGGATGACATAACGCTCCAATTTCTTAAATAATATTTCATGATTTATCGTTTCTTATTATCTAAGGCGCTGGTGACTTCTATCATCCATTGCTGTAGACCTTTGTGATCTAAATGCATACTGACTTTAGGAAAGCAGTTTATGTTTATTATTAAATGTATCTAATCTATCCACAAATAACTTCTCCAAACTGTGGAAGTAGAGAAACAAGCCTATACTGTAATTTGTGAAATGGTGTCTTTGACCAGATTTATAAAGAGGAATAACTTTGGCAATTTTCATCTTTTCTGGTAATTTAACTGACTGAAATGACAGATTGCAGATGCAAGAAAGAGGCTGAATAATTTACTCATTTACCTTCTTAATTACTGTCATATCAATGCAATCACAGTCACTTTACCTCTTCTTTTTACATTTGTTGACAGAATCTTTAATTTTCCTTTCTCTCCCAGCAGTGAGAAACCTTGAATAAGGATTTCTGCTGATTAATTCAGAGCTCCAGTTGTTGTAGGATGCAGGATTTTTTCTGCCAGTTTGGGTCCCACACTTACAACATATTTATTGAAATTATAAACAACATTGTTAATGTCCTCAAAATTGTTATCGTCATTTACAAAAATGGCAGAAATTTCATTTTTCCCAGGGTTTTTCTTAATAAAATTATTCACTACATTCCAAATGCCTTTGATATTTTTCAGATTTCTATCTAATAATTTACTGTGATAATCCTGTTTAGATATTCATAGAATAGGAGTTACTTTATTCTTAACCTCCAAAGACCTTATGAAATCTCTATATAGCTTGTTCTTTTTTTGCAGGCATTTTGGAAACCTTTTGTGATCCATGGAGCTTCTGAGTATTTGTTATCATGAGAAAATATTATTAATGGACAGTTTTTATTGTATAATAATTATCATGCGCTATATTTACATCTTCAGTTTAAAGTCCTCTAATGAGATTTCATACAAACCATCTCTGTAAACACAGTTCTCTCCACCTGAGGCATAAAGCAATGCCATGCTGTCACTGATCCTTTTATTGCTGCACGCTGCTGCTCAACTGGCTGAAGGACAGCTACTATGTTGCACCGTACATGAAAAACATTGTTCGTCTTCTTTTTAAAGATTCCGTATCAGAAAAAAATTGACGACCATGGTGAGGAAGCTTAAGGAGCGTCACCGATCCTCATTTTAAGAAGTCAGTCTATTAGAGATTGGTCATTATCTTAACTGTAACCTTACGATAATCAGACATTCCTCGTGTGTTTAAGCTAACTTTGGCGGTTTAAAACTGTTTAAACTGAAATTTTTCACTTCACAGGTAAAGAACTCTGAGTTAGCAGATATTAGCAGCTCTATTTATATCCACCTGGAAAACTTCTATGTTTTATTGTGAAGGTAACACCAATTAAATCAGCTATAGCAAATCAGCTATAAATCAATAACCTCCTCTAGGTCCAACAGGAGGCACGCTACCAGTAATCGGTTAGGTTTTGCATCAGTGATGCAACTACATCCAATTTCTTTATTATCAAGGTATACTGGACACCTTTCCAGTCCTCCAACCAGCCGACAGTTATATGCCATCTTTCCACTACAGGTAAAGCAACCTCTAGCCATAATTTGATCATAACAACATCACATAAGGAAGGTTTAACAAATCTAGATAGTCTGGTTCAGGCCTGCAAGCTGTTTAAAATAAAAGCAATCAGACTGTGATACACTTTTTGTTTAAAATGTTTGTGTCAGTATTAAGAAATAATTCAAATATTATACAGTTGTATTTTTCTTTCATGGTCCAGTATTTACCATAATGTGAATTTTAGCCTTCCCCTTTTGGATGATGAAGGTTCCTCCCAGAGCAAGGCTCTTATCTGGATACTGAGCTTCCAGAGTCTTCCTCAGTGCCGTTACCAGACTGTTGCTTCCTGTTCTCTTTTTGGCTCGTACCTCTATGACCTAGAAAGGGGCACAAAGACTGAGGGTGAACGATCAGCTTCATCAGCACCTGACCTTCAGTTAATGTTTGAAATGCTGACAGGACACAACGGGGCTAAAGTGCATAAAGCTAATAACAGAGTTAGGTTAATTTCTCTCAAATATTTACCAGATATTCCTTCATTGAACCCCTAAAATAACAACTTGCGCATTATCTCTACTGCTGATACCTTTCCAGGCTTCCCCTCGCAGGCATATAGATTCCCCAACAGTCCAAAGCTGCAGTCAGAGAATTTGTCACTGTACTTTTCTTGCAGACACTGGCCATCTGCTGGGTTGATAAAGGAAAAGTAGCTCCCATTGACAGCCGGTCGTCCCTCCGCCTCAGTGAGGACAAGAGGCATGAGCTGCAGGTCACAAAGTTAATTTTATAAACTTCTACATGAAAAAAAAAAAAAAAACTGCAAGTATAACAGAGAATGACATCACTTTCAGGAGTCCACTGCTTTACCGTTCAACCTGAAAAAAATGATACAGCTTTGAGTTGCACCACATAAATGGTAAATGTCACATAATAACCTCGATACTTTTAACCTCACAATAAAAATAAGTTGTGAAAATCTCTGAGCTGTACCAACATGTTATGTTCTTTGTAAATACATATGCATGTGAAATAAAACCGAAATATAAGTCTTGCTGGGGGTTGCAAAGCAGCACAAGAATCCCAGTGCATATGTAAACCAAAAAGCATATTGCCCTTAGGCTTTAACGCATGCATGCATTGTCTGCCCTGTGTGATCACTGCAAAAACGATCCAGAAATAAGTAAAGATTTCACTTCAATTTGAGCGGGTAATAAGATGATTTGCCAATAGAATGAGTAGTGTTGCTCTTAAGATACGATAACTAGATAATATGCAGTTGAAATATGACATTGTAATTGTTTTTTTCTCATTCTAAATGTAAATTGCCTTGTTCTATTGGCAAAGTGTCTCACTTACCACATAAATTCAAGAAAAAATGCACTTCTTTTAAGAAAAAAATGACTTATTTAGATTTCTATTTTTTGCAGTGATGGGATGTGATTGAGTAGAAAGCAGTGGATGAGAATCATCATTGCCCCCATATGTCATCAGCATCACAAATTGGACACCAGGTAATAAGTTTTCCTGGTAAACGTTAATAATTAACCAGTGCTGTGAGAATTCGGTATGTACTATATGGGGTGCTGCGCTGGAGGGGCACCAAAGCCACGGTTGAATAATCAAATCTAGAACAATAATTTCCAGAGAAACATGGGGGATTTTAGAATGAAAAGAAAAAAGACCTTTCTAAAATTATTTAAAGATAGGTAATTTTTTGTCAATCTATCAAAAGAGGGATTATAAATATTACCTACTGCTGTTAAAAATGACAGTTTACTTTTGTTTTGCAACGGGTAAAACAGTCAGGGTCCTCCTTTCTAAAGAAAAAGCTAGCAAATTCTGCAGCTACTCCAGGATTTTATTGGACCAATACCATTTTAATGGTATGAAAAGGTTTTTCTGCATAAGTTATGTTTTGTAAACTTTTTATGTAACTTAGCTCAAATCTAAACAGTTTAAAGAAGTGATAAGTTTACTTTTAGTTAATATGGTTTATCAGGACTTTATCATGTTTGACAAGAAGTTGGAGCCTTAATAGGAAACAAATCATATAACAGTATATTTTAACATTTATTAATTAGGTTTTTGCTTCAATAAATACAGTTAATCAGGTTAGGCCTGGAACAGGTTTATGCGTTTGCACATGTGCATGCATCTGGTGTATATCCAGATATGTGTATATGGTTTATATTTTACAATTCTTTTAATGAGCTTTGAATTATACAGTAAATATTCTAGATATATAAAAGTACTTATATTTGAATTAAAATATCAATGATAAAGATACTCATCTAATAAAATATGTAATTCTCCTATTGTAAAAGCTGACCATGTGAGAATTACAGAATATACTAATCAATAAATAATATAAGAAGTTTTTAATACAAAATAGTAATATGCAATAGGGGAGTGGTGGTTAGAGTGTTGCTTTTGGTGCCAGAGGTTCTGGGTTCAAGTCCTACACCCTCCCACAGACTGCCACCCTGGGTCCCTGTTCAGGACTCTTAACGACACACTGATCCCGGGGCGCCACACAATGGGAGCACACTGCTCCCCAAGGGGATGGGTTAAATGCAAAGAGTTAATTTCCCCATTGTGGGACAATAAAGGGTTTACATTTATGACAGAAAATAATATTGAGAAAAATCCTTTTATTAAAGGTATAGTGGAGGATGTTCTTTTTCCGGGTGGATCATCAAAATAAGCGGTCCTCCTAATTGTCAATCATTCTGGTGATATCTGGTGATCTCAAATGCATCTGGAGATCTGGGAGGCTTCTTGCTGTCTGCTGACATTCAAATAATGGAGGTCTATGGTGCCCGAGGCAGAAAGGTCCATAAAAGTCCACAAAAAACATGTCAATATTCCTCCATACTGCTCGTCCAATGTATTCCAAGTGTCCTGAGTGGGTGGCGTCCATCATTTACTCTAAACTAAGTCATTTAGAATGTTTTTAGAGCATAAACAGTAGTTTATAGGATTTCCTAAAAGCGCGTTCATGACGCTACGGAAACCGCGGCAGACCAAACCAGATGAAAGTGCGCATTCAGCTCGGCAAAGAACTCATGCTCTTCCTCAACACTGAAGTCCTCAGACATTTTTATTTCGTTGTTTCTTTCTTTGCACAGGTAAACGGCACATTTCTTCTTCTACGCTTGCATTATCGGCAGAGCAGACGCTGAATGCGCACTTTCATCTGGTTTGGTCTGCCGCGGTTTCCGTAGCGTCGTGAACGCGCATGTGCGCGCTTTTAGGAAATCCTATACACTACTGTTTATGCTCTAAAAACATTCTAAATGACTTTGTTTCGAGTAAATTATGGACGCTACCCACTCAGGACACTTGGAATACATTGGACGAGCAGTATGGAGGAATATTGACACGTTTTTTGTGGACTTTTATGGACCTTTCTGCCTCGGGCACCATAGACCTCCATTATTTGAATGTCAGCAGACAGCAAGAAGCCTCCCAGATCTCCAGATGCATTTGAGATATCAAAAAAGTACTCCAGAGTGTTGTTCAGCATGGGGGTGAGTAAAAAATGAAGGCTAATCATGTTTTGGGTGTACTATTCCTTTAATGGTGAATATTTGCGACAATTATGAGAAGAAAATAGGAAGACTGTTTGTTGTTAATTTTTGCTTGTTTAGACTAAGATATTTATATAAAAATAGACACATAAGCCTTAGTGCATTTGATCACTCACCTCAGCGTTCATCCCGACTATTCTGGAAGGGGCGGCTGCTGCTCCAAGGATAAAAGCTCCTGGCAGCTCCAGCTCTTTGGATATTATGTTCATATCATATTCCTAATAGAAGGAGGGATTTTATTAGATTAGATTTTATTTTGTGTTGTTTTTAATCTAAAAGGCCAACTCCAAAAAACTACCTTATGTTTTTGAGGCAAAGGGATCAGATAGGGCACACCTCCAACATCAGTAATGCGAGGATTCCCACACAGACCTGCAAAACAAAAACATAGAAAGGTAGAAATGAGACAAAACATGACAGGAGAGCATTATCCAAGCATGTGCATCATGTCTGTAAATACCTCTGACAGGGAAGTGGAAAGGCTCCTGGGTGAGATCTGGACACTCCACAACACTAACTTGAACTTCTGCAAAATTGGTTTCCAGCCCAGCCTGCAGCACTGAAACCAGCAAGCAGCGCTGGCTTAATGAAAATGCAATGCATGGACAGGTCACTCTTCATCTCTCCAGGATGAAGTCCTTACCTCCCCGCAGCTCTTCCAGGACCGGAGCGTGCAGCTGAACTTTCTCTGTTTTGCTGATATCTGCCATAGCTTCTCCTATAGAGGCTGTGAATCTGCCTATTAGCTCTGCTGTCACATGCAGGACTTTGCACGGTTGAAGTTCAAACAAAGAGGAGACACTGACAAGATGGTTACCCTCCTTTAGGCTCAACTGCGACAACATGCCTCAATAACCTTTAGTTTACAATGAGAAATTAAGCTTATATTAATAAAGAAATAATACTAATCACGGCATCATTAAGATATGACATTTCTGCTTTTGTTGTTTTATATAAATCCTGTGCAATATCAATTAGATTTGCTCTATGTTTTACGTTAGCTTTGAACTTTAAGTGTAAAATGGACAGAACGCTCTTGCTTCCAACAGCCGTTCTGTGCTCTTTGATGATTGGTCATGGGATCCTTCGTCAACACAGCAACGAAACGTGATTGGTTCCGCCATATTGTGAGAGGCATGCTTGGAAACGAGGGTTTCCGGGGAGGAAATTTTCATTCCATTTGATTTGAATTTATAGTTTTTATATCCGTCAATTTTCATGTGACTTAAAACTAAAATTATTTTTTAGACTAAATATTTAATTGCTACTTTTTAATTGATACTTTGGATGTGTAATGTCTTTAATCCTAATTTTAAGGTGTAAATTAATCTTAACAATAAAGAATATTGTTTATTATATTAACCTTGTTTTTAAAAATTTAGTGACCACAGTGAATTGTTAGGGTATCAGATGCTTTAATGTTTTTTATAACATGTGCTGGTTAAGATTCTCAGTCATCCAGGTAAAGCCATTCAAAAAAAAAAAAAAAAAAAAAAACGAATCTTAAAAAAATAAATAAATAAAAAATAAAAAATCCAGTGGACTTTGTTTCCAACTTTGAAGAACTTTCGCCTACCAAAAGCCTCCTGGATGCAAAGCGAAACATCTTCAAACCTGGAAATAAAGTCCAGTGGATTTGTTTTTTATTTTTGGGAATTTTTAGGGGTAGGCTATTATTATTTTTTAATCTATCGACTGTTATCCGTGTATTCTCTGTAACCACTTAACAAAGTCCCATAAAAATCTATTACAACAAAACAAAACAAAAATAAAAACTTGCCACTCATAATGAGCCTGTGAGCCCTAATAGATATTTGGTTCTGTTGGGTACCAGCACAAGTAAAAGTAAAAAAAAAAAACTGCAGATAAATTAAGTAGAAGGGCTTTAGACGGGGCAATAACAGGAATTATTTAGTTTGGAAAACTGAAGCATTAAGAGTAAAGAAACAGAAATGTTACAAAAAAAGGTGGGAGGAAGATGATAAAGGAAGGTATTTGTATAACATACATAAATCAGCATTATTTAAAATAGAAAAATACAAAGGAGGAAATAATAATGACTAGATCAAGAGTAGGTCATATCTATCTAAATGGCATTCTTTGTTTAACCAGTAATAAAAATATTTATAAATGTAAGGGATACGGAGGAAAAGAAAATGTAGAACAGGTACTGATGAATTGTAAAACATCAGGAATGGAGTCTTAAAGGATTACAGGGAACGGTTGGAAGCATAAATGACTTCTATTCAGTAAGGAAAGCATTATTTATTTTTCTGCATAATAAAAAAAAGAATAGAATGTAGTGGGTGTGAGATGTTACTACATACTCATGTACAGTAGGTGGCGGTTTTCACCTTAAAGTTGCTTGGTAACCGCTATAAAAGAAAAGAAGAAGAACTGGAGCACCCGTCGCAAACTTCCGGTCTAATGCTCACGTGACGCTTCTTCCTGCGTTCCTCACAATGCTAATGCCTGAACACTTTCTCTGTTGTCTTTTTCATTGGAGATATGCCGGTTATTTGACTAACTCCACACTAATTTGGGGATTTTGTATGTTCTTTTTTTCTTCTTAATGTATAGCTTCGCGGTTCTTAATGTCTGTGGCTAATAGCTGCTAACAAGATGTCGGAGTCGGCTCCGTCTTCTTCATGTGTTCCCTCGGATAACTCCCCGTCTGATCAACATAAGCAAATATCGCGAGACCTCGTGTCCACCCTGGAACAGTCGAGTGAAAAGGATACAAGCAGGTAAAGACTAATGATACCAATCCAGCAGTTGGATAGAATCCGATTTTTATTCTGGATTTGTATCCGTTTGTCTGAGCAGTGATTCAGGTGACAGCTTCTTCATCACTCAGAAATGTAAACCACCCAACGTGAGATCATCAGAGCCTCAATATGACACCTTCAGCGCAGAAACGGGAGAAAAAACGATCAAGAGATCCTACACAACACCAAGGTTCATCTTTCGTTTTATCAAGAAGAGGAAAAAGACTAGGTTATCTTATTATCAGAGCACAAAACTGCATGTAAGCCCACAGAAAAAAAAACTTAAATACCCCTTTATTTAAGTTGCATGGGGAATAAATGAACAATATGCATATTAATTGTGCTTTCAGTACTATGCAATGGGAGGTTACTTCAAATGTGTGGAGAAGCTCTGGAAGGGTTACCAAACAGGAGAAGACCTGCTGGCATCTCTGCCAACCGTGGACATAGATGGAGAGACCATATCTCCACTGTCAGAGTAAGTTTGATTAACCAACTGCTTTATTTAACAATTTAATCAAAGTCAATGTAATAACAACAAATGCCAACTTGTTTGAATATATTAAGAAAAATAACAAAAGTGCTGCTATAAGAAATTCATGAAAAACAAAAGAAAAACACGAAAGAAACACAATATTTTTTGGTCCAACATAATTTCTCAGTGGGGTATAAACCTAAATATAATTGTTAACTGGGTTCATTAACTTTTTAACTTTTACTTTTTAACTTTTCAATTAGCTTTTTGCCTTTTTCTTGACTTGTTTTTTTTTTCAACTTGATTTACAGTAGGTAATATATCATTCAAGGGCTCATCTAATTGGTCAAATGCCAAAATAAGATGTACAGCCATGGAGCGGTATCTTTGCTGAATGGCTGGATATAGATCTTGTGCTTCTAGACTTCACTGAGAGATGGGGTAAGGGTTTTAAGGGGTATGCAAGTGTTAAATCAGTTTTGAGGAGTTATAGCTGTTTTTATTTCTTTTTATACTTGTAGTTTACATTATAGCATGCTTACTGTTGTGTTTTTTAGGTAGACAATTTTAAGATCTGTCCAGAGACAACAGATGAAAAATAGCCTTTTGGCTAATTCTGGTGCATTTGCAGGAATGCTTTTTAATGTACACTGTCCGTGTCAGATAAATAAATTAACTTAAATTAAATCAAAAAAGTAACTTGCTCAATAAAGGGTTTTAAAGGGTTTACATTATATGAAGGTTTGTTTTAACCCAAAAAAATCACATCTGTCCTCCTCAGCAAAATTCTATCGAAGGGGAATAAAGGAGCAGCTAGTGAAGCAAACAAAAAAGTTGGTCCACAAACTTCAACTAATGATGCCTCAGTTAGAGGTTTAACTTAAACAGTCAAAATCAGTTCTAGATAAATTGATTTTTCTTGGGTTTATTCCAGATCAGTGGAGCATAGGAACGAAAGGTTTCTTCTCCATGTTTGGATCTAGTTCTTGAACTAAAAGAGATGAGTGGTCTGAGAGGTTGATCAACAAATCTGTTATGCATTGAGGTGCTGGTCCGTTCAGTGATTAATAGACTGAATTGTTCTTCAGGTGATAAAAGACTGATTTATGTCTGAGTCCCTCATGACCCCAATATTTCAGCCATAATCAGCTGTTTCTAACTGTATTATTGCTGTGAGCTAACTCTCTCCTCCCTTGCTTTTTTTTGTTTTGTTTTTATTCAGTTGATGAAAAGTATTGCACATCCTCAAACTAATCTGTTCTAAGTAGGGCTTGGCTATAAACCGGATTTTTACCTTCACCATCATTCACTACAATAACCAGCACCAATTTTCCCATGTCAGTAAAAGAAATAACTTAATTCTGCCGTTTTTCATGTATGTGAGTGTGGCTGGTATTTCCATTCCCCTTAAACACGCTGCAGCAGGTGGATAATCACGTGACTCCACCGATGCAGTCAGAAGCGTACGCAAGGAGGATGGTGGATGAGCCCAGTTAAGAAGCAGCTAACACAGCTGTAAGCGAAATCAGTTAATCCTGCAGAGCTGGGCGGAAGCAGAGATGAAGCTAAGCACGCAGAGAGTGCATTGTCTGAGTGTCCAAGTTCTCACTGCACGCTCAGTTTGGTGGCACCAAAATTACGCCATAGTTACACATCCAACCTCCACCACCCGGGGCTCTACTGGGAGATTTTTTTCAGGCCAGGAGTCGGTCATGTACCCAGGCCAGCGTTATCCTGAGGTCCCAGCTCTCCCTCACATCCAGTGGACTTATTCCTCAAATGCCCATTAAAACAAAGGCTAAAAATGTGTATTAAAAAGCAGAAAAAGGGATATTTGTGAATTCTAATATTGGAACACAGAAGCAAGAAACATTTACGTACAAGGGTTTCACTTCTATCTGTTAAGCAGTTGCGTCTGGCACAATTTCGGGGATCTTTTGCAGACAGTTCTGTTGGACGCTTGGAGAAAGATAACTTTAATGGTTCAGTGGTATAACCTTCGTCACATAAAAAAAAAAAAAAAAAACATGGTTCACAGCCTGGAACAGGAGGCTTGCGTCCTTTTAGATTTGGGTCATCATAGAATAGATAAAGAACTACTCCTTATAAGCAGCGACGAGTTCTCTTGTCAAGCAAAAACTCAAACCAAAGCTCAGAAACCGCTCTCTGCATCAGGAGGCTCCATTTCTTCAGCCTCTGAGTAAAAATTGGACATTTGTGCCTTTCCTCATCCATACGCAGCCATTTTAATGTGTGTGAAGTGACTGTTTAGTTTTGGGACCAGCTACATCTTCTTTACATAAAGGTGACAGAGCCCCAAAACAGCCCGTTCTGAAAGGAGCTCAAAATATGCAGAACTGAGGAGGTCAAATCTATTATCTGTTAAATGTGTTGAAAATGCTTAATGTAGAGTAGATCTATATGTTAAACTGTGGCATAAAATGCCTGAATTACAAATTGTTTGCAGAGCTCATCTTGATGTTTGGGCTTAAACATTTCCACAGTATTGTGAGGAGTTTTGGCTCAGACTAACACTTCTGAGGGAGGCTCCATGTCAGGCTGACTCTTAATCATGTGCCTCTGTTGTAGAGAAGATGCTGAAACCACAGAGGATAAAGACTTCAAAGTGGTGGTGAGTGTGTCGCTAAAAACGAAACTAAAAATACCATTCTGGGAATCTGCTTGAGGTAAATTTACAACTTGAAACTGTTTGTTGACTCACAGGAGAAGAAACGCTATGTGGCATCTACCGGAAAAACCTCCCGACCTTGGTACACTCCAAAAGAGAGGTCCAGCGAGAAAGGGCCACATACCCAAAAACCTAACGATGCAGGATACAGAACACAGCGAGGACGGGGAAAGGCGACGCGTAGAATATCGACTTGGACGCCCTTGTCGAAGGGAACGTCCTCTAAGTTGAAGGAGTCCGACGAGGACTCAGAAGAGTCGGAGTCAGGACTTAAACTTGTGACGAAGGCTCGAGGTCTCCCAGCCGAAACGGAAAATATGACTGTATATGCGGAAGAAGGAAAAAGAGCGAAAGGTCATCATCAAAACGAAAGTGGAAAGATGCCCAATAACGACTGCGATGCTACAGATAGCGGCGCACGCATGAAGCAATGCGACAGAGAAGTAGCAGAGATTCATATTATAGGGCATGAACAAAGCAGTTTGGGAGGTGAAGATAATACAGATCGTTTCATAATTGTTACAAAGGAGAGGACAAAAAAGAGAGGAGGGAATGATTATGTAGATAAAGGAAAGGGTCAGCAAGAGGAGAATAAACATGAAAAAAAAGATCTGAGACGGGAGGAAGGGGGACGATCAGAGGATTGGAGTGAGGATGACTTTGTCAGGATCACTGAAACTTGTATAAGTAGTCAGGATAGGAGGGAAAAGACGGAAGGGGCCGATGAGATGGAGGCCCTAGAGACCAGACAAGCCGATGATCGACCTGTTCCAAAGAAAAAAAGGAAAAAAACATTTAGTTCTTCAAATCTGCATCAAACACAAACAGAACACCTAGAGGCAATAGATCAGTCAGAGCAGGAAGAATCTGCTGAGAAAGCACAAGAATCTATAGGCTGGAAAAGAAAAAAGCACAAAAAGCAGAAACACCAGTTGCCTTCTGATGAAAATCAGACTGACGCTGCAGCTGTGGTGGAAAATACAAACTTTTCTGTTAAAAAGAAGAAAACCAAAAGAGTGTCAGAGTTGATCCAAAATGAAGAAGGTGAAAGCGTTGATGATACTCTGAAAGAGAAGCAAGATGTTGAGCTGGAGAACAGATGGAGGAGCTCTTCCTTCCTTACTGCTGATCAAGAGGAAGAAGTCGACCAGCTTCATGAGGAACAGCTCCCTCCCCTGCAGTCTGCATCTGCTCATAGGGGTTGTTCTAGAAAACCTGAGGTCAGCAGCAAATCAGCAGATGGTCCTGAACATGTGCTAGAATCAGAAGGGGGCAAGAAGGAAAAGGAGAGGTCAGCAAGAGTCCTGGAGAGGGAGGAAAGCGAGCCAGAGGAAACATCAGAGGCAGCGGTCAGGAAGAAGAAGAAACGCAAGAGAACCAAAAGCCTCATGGGAACTTTGGAGAGTGTTTCTGATGAGGGGCAGTCTCAATCTGGACAAGCTTTGGTTAAGAAGAAAAAGAAACAAAAAGGCACACAGGAGGTCCCCCCATCTGCCGCTGAGCCAGCTGAATCTGAAAACTCCCCTCCTAACGTCTGCGGCTCACTTCATTCCAGTCGAAAGCTGTTCACGACACCAGAAGGAAAACACAGCGAAACATCTCATGTTTCCGGTGTATCTACTGAGAAACGGGTCCCAGAACCTCTAACTGAAGGTGCTTCAGATCCTCAAACATCTGGTCATGTAATAAAGAGGAGTAAGAAGAAACATGCTGACAGAAATGATCCTAATTGGAAATCATTCCATGAAACTCAAGATACACAAACCAAAGAGGACAGAACAAAGCCACAGAATGGTTCCATGTCCACTCAGTCTAAAAGCTTTCCAGGACTCCAGGAGTCCTCATCTCTATGTAACAAGAGGAAAAAAGAAGCTAAAGCTAAAAGAAGACTTCATAATCCAGATGAGGACTTTCTCTCAGACCTAAACCCCTGATCACATATGAAATTTATTCAATTTTATTGTAAATAGTCATCAGTTTTAGGTTGACAACTTTCAAACCTTTGGATTTTTAATTCATTGTTTTTTTTATAATTAATTTTGTTTCATATGGAAGCATTTTTAACAGAAGTAATTTTTAACAGAATGTTGACCTGTTGATGAGAAAAATAGTTATATGAAATATTTTGTTAATAAATTTGCAAAAAACGTCACTATACCCACTATACTTGTAATGATATGTTTTAATTGTTTAGCAGAACAGTGCATATTCATTATCCACTCAGCTCCCCTTTAGCACTTGTAGAGAAAAATCTCTGGAGCCGACGCAGGTTGCTGCATTCAACTGTGAAGGTGTGGTGCACATGTACAGTGATATGGCTACACTACTTCCTATTCAGGGATACAGGGAAGTTATGTTTTACACTAAAACACTAAGCAGCATCCACACTCCTGATGATAGCTGATTTTTACTCAGTTTTTCCTATGAAGTGATGCAAGAAATTGGTGTATTTGAGGGATTACCTTAAAGCATATCCACAGCTGAGCTTTCTTTTAACTCTTATCAGTAAACCAATCAAATTATATAAAGGCACAGTAATCTTAAAGGTAGTGTGGGGTACTTTCGCAATTTTTTTTATAAGACCTGCCCTCTGTACTTAAAAAAAGAATGCATGTGCGAGAGCATGCACGAGCCTATTTCTCGTCATGCACGCTCGGTTTAAAAGTTGCTGTTCTCATAGCTCACACAAGCTTACTGTTCCGGAACGTCCACCCTAACCCCTAAATCCCTCAATCACTATATAGAGCAGAACTCTGTTAGCTGACCATACAGGCAGATGATCACTGCTTTTTGCACTCCTCTACTGTGCGGTGCCTGCGCCTGCTTTGTTATTAGGCGCTGCTCTAAGGTAGCGACAGCGGGCCGCTGTGACAGCAAATGTCATAATGCTTTGTGAGGGGAGCTCTCCGCGCAAAGCATTCAGGGATACATCTGCCTCTTCTAAGGCCTTTCTTCTCATATACTTCGTAAAAACTTTTTCTCTTCAAAGAAAAAGTGAGAAAGGTGAACTTCAATGACTGAAACCGTAGCTCCCCACAGATATACACCTGAAAGTGTGCATGCGCAGAAAAGGATAGCTAACGGGACGAGCACGTTGGACGGCCTTACATTAACGTATCACTACAATGATTGACAATTAGGAGGACCACTCATTTAGATGATCCACCCAGAAATAAACGATCGTCCTCTATTCCTTTAAAGTCGTAGAGACGTCATATTTAAATGGCAAATCATTCTGGCTTAAACATGTATATAAATGTACTCTTTATCAGACCATATTGTCCCAAAAGTTTGATTGTTTGTATTTTTTTTTTAAATCCTGTCTTAAAATCTGTGGGGTTTTTTCATTATCTTATGCAGGCCAGTTAGTTATACGTCACCTTGTACACCCAAATTCTGCCAATCATATATCAACGGTCGTTGATTTTTGACTGGCCGCCTCTTTCACAGCATCTTTGTCCCTGCTTTCCTCCTTTAAATAAAAAATGTATGACAGAAGAGACTCATCCATGACCTCTGACACAAAACTCTCCTCCTCTTGCATGTTTCCGCTGTCCATAGTGTTCCTTGACAGTGTCGTTGCTAAGTGCTTCTTGGTCCCAGTGTGATTTCCCATTGGGAACCTAGTAGTATTAAGTTGGTAACTTGTTAGCACGATGCTTCCGACAAACCGGCCACAACCAAACTTGCTTGCGAACCTTCCGCCTTGATAATTGACCAATCACATCGACTTTATTTACTTGTGTAAAGCCGGGCACCACCCCGGGAGAATTCGGAAATGCAAAGTTTGGAACAGCCGTTTCCGTACAACTTTAAAAGTACTCATTCCATTGTCAGATCAATTATTACTTATTTTTAGATCGTTCTTCCAGTGCATGATGCAGTGATGACAGGAAGAGGATCCTCTCACTGTCGTTTGCAGGATATTAGACAAACCGAAATGTCTGTTCAGGTGTGAAAAACGACAATATGAACCCTGGAGTTAATCACGTTTATTGCAAAGGAACATCAAGGACTTTAACACATCTTCACCACTATTCCTGATTGATAACTGACCAATCACATGGACTTTATTCACTCGTGTAAAGTCGAGCACAACTCGGGAGAATTCGGAAATGCAACAGTTGGAACAGCCGTTTCCCTAAAGCCCGGCGTACACTGTGATTTTTGGGGAGATTTCCCAGTCGTGCTAGAATCTTTCGATCGGGCCGACCTTCAGCCTGATCGTGTGTCATGTAGTGTACAGCGGATTACGAGCGGATATCAGCCTCTCACGACCACCTCCCGATCAGGAATCGTGAGGTCGGGAGAAAATCAAACGTTTGTTTTTCCCCCAACTGTCTTGGGCAAAACGCTCAATGGGCATGCGCAAACAAGTATTCTTCTTTTTATTCCTCCTCTCAGATGTAAACACAGAAGCATGGTGGAGGTGCAATGAATGAAATGGAGTTCTTTCTGTAAAATTGACAGACCGTAGTAGCCACGTTTTCTCAGCCATGTCTTTGTCCAAATATGTTGTCACCTTTTCTTTTTAGGGCTTTCAGTACAAAAATGCACAAATTGCCAAGGCAATGCGTTTCACTATAATGAGCTTCATATCCCCCTTCTACTCGTTTGGCTTCCGGATAGACGTGTCAGAGCAGCTCCATCTCACTGCGGAGCTGAGTCCCACATGCTTTTCATCTGTACAGTGTGAGCAGGTAGATCGCATGAGAGCATCGGGCCGAACATAAATCGTGAGCTTTGAACTCGCACTGTACAGCTTAAAGGAATAGTACACCCAAAACATGATTAGCCTTCATTTTCTACTCACCCCCATGCTGAACAACACTCTGGAGTACTTTTTTGATATCTCAAATGCATCTGGAGATCTGGGAGGCTTCTTGCTGTCTGCTGACATTCAAATAATGGAGGTCTATGGCGCCCGAGGCAGAAAGGTCCATAAAAGTCCACAAAAAACGTGTCAATATTCCTCCATACTGCTCGTCCAATGTATTCAAAGTGTCCTGAATGGATAGCGTCCATAATTTACTCGAAACGAAGTCATTTAGAATGTTTTTAGAGCATAAACAGTAGTGTATAGGATTTCCTAAAAGCGCGTTCACGAGCCTACGGAAGCCGCGGCAGACCAAACCAGACGAAAGTGCGCATTCAGCGTCTACTCTGCCGATAATGCAAGCGTAGAAGAAGAAATGTGCTGTTTACCTGTGCAAAGAAAGACACAACGAAAGGAAAAATGTCTGAGGACTTCAGTGTTGAGGAAGAGCATGAGTTCTTTGCAGAGCTGAATGCGCACTTTCGTCTGGTTTGGTCTGCCGCGGTTTCCGTAGACTCGTGAACGCGCTTTTAGGAAATCATATACACTACTGTTTATGCTCTAAAAACATTCTAAATGACTTCGTTTCGAGTAAATTATGGACGCTACCCACTCAAGACACATGGAATACATTGGACGAGCAGTATGGAGGAATATTGACACGTTTTTTGTGGACTTTTATGGACCTTTCTGCCTCGGGCACCATAGACCTCCATTATTTGAATGTCAGCAGACAGCAAGAAGCCTCCCAGATCTCCAGATGCATTTGAGATATCAAAAAAGTACTCCAGAGTGTTGTTCAGCATGGGGGTGAGTAGAAAATGAAGGCTAATCATGTTTTGGGTGTACTATTCCTTTAACGCAACAGCTGCGTGCGACGACTGAAAAAAATCGCATAGTGTACGCCCTGCTTAAAGGGGAATTTCGTTTTTTTTTTTTTACATTTGGCCCTTGATTTTACGTTATTACATCATGTTCTACTCAACCATATGAGTTTGGAGCCGTTCTGAAGATATTCCGTTAGGTTATATCCAAGTAACGTCTTCCTATGGGCAACGACTTGAAGGCACAAACTGAACTGTTCATAATTTATCATTTATGGTACGCCAGCATTCATAACATGTAGGCGAATCACTGTACCCCTGACATCCGTGGTTATATTTTTCATATTTATATCTTTCAAAAATCAAACGGCGCGTGTATGACGTCATCTGCGCAGCAACCTGGTTTTTTTTTTTTTCAAAAAAAAACTTTATTTAACCAATGTACATTACACCAGGCAGCTACGCACTACCTCTTCTATTCGTTCGGCTAGCTAATCTGAATCGTTCAATTCCATTTCCAGAGCGAGATCCTCTGTGGTAGTAGCACTAGACATCTTCCAGGCACGTGAGTAAAACTAGCAGCAGTTCAGCGGACAGGAAGAATGAACGGTAGCCAGCGCGCACAGATGACGTCATACACACTCCGCTTTGTTTTAAAAACTATAAATATAAAAAATATAACCGCTGATGTCTGGGGGACAGTGATTCGCCTACATGTTATGAATGCTGGCGTACCATAAAGAATAAATTATGAACAGTTTAGTTTGTGCCTTCAACTCGTTTCTCATAGGAAGACGTTACTTGGATATAACCTAACACACCTAACGGAATATCTTCAGAATGGCTCCAAATGACACAAAACTCATATGGGTGAGTAGAACATGATGTATTAACGTAAAATCAAGGGCCCAATGTAAAAAAAAAACTGTGTTTCCCTTTAAGACCTTAAAATATGTAAACCAGTGAAAGAGGAAACTTTGATTTTAACATGAATAAGGAGAAAATGCATGTCTTTATATATTTGGTAGTTGAAAACCATCTTGTTTTATTTGTCAATATTCTTTGTAGAAGGCTGATTATATATATTAAAAAAAAAATTGGTTCGTTTTCTGTAGTCTATTTTATTTTGGGGTGGCCATGGGCCTCGTTCTTTCTGTAACAGCCCCTGGCCTCGGTAACAGCTGACCGGCTCGTTACGTCAGGACGCAGCGCTGACTGAGGATTTAAAAAGGCGCGTCTGTAGCAGCTCCAGGTGGAAACTTTCCACAGCCTCCAGACCTGCGCGTCAGCGTCCGCAGCTCCCACCATCCAGTCATGTCCCATGGCAACATCAACAACATCACGGCGCGCTTAAACGCGGCCAGGAGAGTGGCGATCTTCGGGGGGACGCACGGGAACGAGATGTCCGGCGTGACATTAGTGAATCTGTGGATGCAGAACAGCGCGGAGATCCAGAGGAGGGGAGTGGAAATACAGCCGTTCATCACGAACCCGAAGGCTGTGGAGAAGTGCGTTAGATACGTGGACACGGACCTGAACAGAGCCTTCACTCAGGAGAACCTCAGGTAAACAGCTGGATGACGGACTCTGCTGCTGTTTTTATCTAACTTTATGCAAACAATCTAATAAATAACTCATAGAACACTAAACATGTAGGCTATGCCACATTATATGATGCATGAAAGAGCAGGCTGCAGGAGACAGGAATCCCACTGGAACATAACAGAGTACATTTCAAAGGTCATCAAAGTATGTTTTCTGTTGCATCACGTGGATCAGCATAAAGATGTTGGTATCATAGGTTGGTGTTTGGGTCCAGTAGCCAATAAGGGCGGAGCAGCGTGGCCCCCTCCTCCTGTGCCGGGCTGCAGCTGACTGCCAGACAGCCTGCAGGAGCAACGTGAGCGGAACGTGACCGAGCTGCGTAATAAGAAGCGCTGTCACTCTCTGTGGATCGGAGAGGAGAGGACGCGTTACGCAAACGCTGGCTCAGTGGGCACCGCCACCTATTATGGAGGAAAAACACCACCTGGTTTGTTATGGTTCACTGTGGAAAAATCCTCAACTATTTATTCATTTGATCAATTTATAACGGATTCATGCATAACGGCCTGTGCTATTTCCATTCTTTTGCATCTATAATGTTAGATAAATAAACACATCTTATATTGCAAAAAATGTAAAAAATCTGAGTAAGTCAGTTTCTCTTAAAATACGTTTTTTTATCTTGAATTGAGCAGGAATGTTAGACACTTTACCCATAGAATAATAAAATTAACATGTAAACACTCATTCCATTGGCAGATCATTTCATTTACCTACTCAAATTAAGGGTAAATTCACTTTTTTTTTGTAAATTTTTTTTTAAATCTTTTTTTTTTTTTTTTGCAGTGTACTTTCAGATACAAATTGATACAGAAAGTGGTTTCCAAATACTTCTCAATTTTTTGCATCCAAAAACTGCCAGGCCTAGTGTTAGGTGACACCCCCCCCCCCCCCCCCCCTCCCACTATAACAGCTTGATAAAACTCACAACTGAGTTTTAATCCTAACTTTGACTAGGCCACTTTTAAATCTGTATTTTCTCCTTTTTTAACCATTTAAAATCAGACTTGTTGTGCTTTAGATCAGAGTCCAGCTGCAGAACCATGACCAGTGGGGATGAATTTCAAGGCAACATTTTCTACTTCAGGATTTTATGTGAGAGAGAACAAATTTCAAGGAAGCAAAGCAGCCTCAGATCTAAACTAGTACTTTCACATTTGACTGTGTGTCATCCATTTTCTGCAATGAGTTTACATGAGGTTTATTACATCTATATTATTAGCCGAAGGGTCAAAGATGATTAGTGAGTTCTTTAGTAACCCTGAGGGCCTTAATGTTGTTATTTTTTCAGTCAGCATTCTTTCTTGCCTTAGAACTGTCTCCCATAGATGCCTTTTTTTTTTTTTTGCTCAATCCGTTGCGTAATGTTGGATCATGAACTCTGACTCTGAGTCCTGCAGAGCTTGTTGTGTTAAGTTCTTTAGCAAACTCCTGGATGAGTCCTTAGTATCGGCCCCCTCTTGGGTCAGTTCGACACTTTCCCATGTTTTATGTTTCAGTGAAAACATGAGGTATTGGTTTTTAGAACACTGTGGACTACTTCAGGTTGCTATATAGGTTCTATTTATGTAAGTTGTTGCTACTAATGTTGGTTTTTAATACTGAAACTGAAAAAGGTGGTCAGCGTTGATTCATGTTAAAACGTTGGATGGTTGTACTTTTGACAAAAGGACGAGGTTGGCTTGGAAAGCTTGGGTTGTAGCTTTGATAAACAAAATCATGATTATAAACTTGTGATTTAGGTTATATTCACTGTTATTATTGGGTTAATGTGTGATTTAACATGCAAATATCAGCAAAAATAAACAAAAAGCTGTGCAGGTTTGTTTATTCATAAAAAAAGAAAGTTTGACTGAAAATGTAACTAATTACAAATCTGTTTTTAAGCTTGTTTTAAAGCAACTGAGGGTTTCGGCACTTTTACAGATTTCTTGTAGTTTATTCCAAATTAGAGCTTATAATGAACTAAAATCTGCTTCTCCATTTTTGGCTCTGGTCCTGCAAAGTACATTAGAGCCAGAAGATCTGAGAGGTCAGGCTGGTTGATCCACTGACTGTGTGTAATTTATTCTGAAGTTAAGCCATTCAGTGATTTATAGATTTACAGATCTATTTTAAAGTATGTTATCAGAGAAACAGGAAGCCAGTGGAAGGACTTTAGAACTGGGCTGATGTGTTCTACTTTCTTAGTTATAGTGAGGATGCTGGCAGCAGTATTCTGGATCAGCTGCAGCTGTTTGATAATTTTTTTAAGCAGACCTGTGCGGACACTGTTGAAGTAATCTACTAAAGATGAATGGATTAATTTGTTTTTCAACGGCCTGCAGAGAAATTATTCCTTTAATCCAGTAGAAGTTCTTTAAGTGATAGAAGGACGACTTTACTGTTTTTATGTGCCTCTGAAGGTTCAGATCTATGTCCATCTTTACACACAGGTTTAGAGCCCGATTAAAGGTTTCTTGCTGCATCTTTGAAGGCTCTTCCTTTGCTCCAGAAATTATTACTTCAGTTCCATTCTTAAATGTGAATCTAATGGTTGAAAGATCTCTGTAAGAGGGGAAAACAATGTATTTGTAATGCTCCAATAACCACCCACATCTGTATGTATTTCTTGACTATAAAATTCCCTGTGTGTCATGTTAGCTGATCTCCGACCTGCAGACTTTAACATAAAGCTTGTTAAGAAAAAAAAATAGATTGAACTGAAATTAAAATTGTGGAATGTATTTCAAATATTTCTTTATGATTAATGTTTTGCTGATATAGCAACAACATTTTATGTTTAGCTTCTTTTTTTTTGCTGTTTTGCATGGGAAAAATTATTAAAAAGAGTTAAATATGAGCCCCAGTCTGGAGAGATCATTATTAAGGGTTTAAGTATTGCTTATTTTACACACTTGAATGTCTAAGCGCTTCTTTTCAACAACATACCGTGTCTCTGTGGGGTGGACACATCTGTTTCCTATGCAGACGATTTAGCGAGTGCTCAGGTTGTCTGATAGTTGTCTTGGTTCATTTTTCAAACTGCACAGTCTCCATGCTGTTTTTCCTCCCTGAAGACAGAGTATAAGGAGACTAAAAAGAGCTCATTAAGACAAAAAACAACAACATAAATCTCCATAGTCTGAAAGCTCTGCATTTCCTCGTCCTCAGCACCTACTTGTCCCTCAGCTGTAGGCCCATATGTTCTGAAGTGCTTATAGGCTCATGTCCTAACAACAGACCAGATGTGATGAGGTTGATAGAATGTAAACCGCAGGGTGTCCTTTTCAACCACCTCATCTAAATCATTAGTCATTTTTCAAATGCATTACAGTTTAATTAGAGGATAAACTGACCCTGTCCTGCAAAATGCAACACTAGAAATAAGCTAAATCCGGCCTTTACCTGATAAATTGAGGGTTAGCATGCCTAAAGATATTCCTTTAGATCTGGAAAATGTATTTTTCATACATACGTGTTTCACATATTTCAGCCTTCAGCTGTGTTTTTGATTGCTTTTTTAATAATATACCCGTTTGTGTCCTGCAGTGTGACAGGAGGCGACGAGCTGCCCTACGAAGTGCAGAGGGCCCAGGAGATCAACAGGATGTTCGGACCCAAAGGAAGCGCAGACGCATACGACGTAATCTTCGACCTCCACAACACCACATCCAACATGGGATGCACACTGATCCTGGAAAGCTCCAAAGACGCCTTCAATCTGCAGATGATGAATTACATAAAGGTGACAGCCTCCGTAGGCTATTAGTTAAAGATGAGACACGTCTGAGGTGTGCAAAAGTCTAAAATATTTCAGAGACTCCAACCGAACACAAATCCTTACAAAAGTAATAATGTTTACAATTTGTTTCATTTTTTTATGTTATCAAGGCCAATTAAAAGTTTTTATTACTACAATATGTCTAATTAACCAGCCTTCCAATGTATGAAACTTGCTGGAGGAAAGTCTAGTTTCCATTTGCAGTTCAGAGTAGATAGAGATGTTAAAGGCTGCAAAACACCTGAGATGGAGGCAGAGGTTCACCTTCCAGCAGGACGGTAATTCTAGAAGCTTGTTAGCAGGTCGCGGGCTGCATTTTAAAATTGGCATCAGAGTACAGGAAGGATGAAACATTTTTTAAAATATCTATTTGCAAAAAATCTAGGAAAAAAAGAAACTACAAAACATTGAAATCAAGTTTTTTCTTAAAATAAGTGTTTTATTTACTTGAATTGAGGAGGTGAGTGCAACATTTTGCCAGTGAAACAAGACAATTTACATTAAAAATAAGAAAAAAGCAATTGCATTGTCTTATTTTCAAGTGCATAGTATCTAATTATCTTATTTTAAGAGTATAAATACTAATTCTACTGGCACATCATCTTATTCACCTACTCAAATAAAGTGTAAATACGCTTAATTTAAGAAAGTTTTTGCAATGCATGTCTTGTTTATTTCCACATTTACAATTCTTTTAGACCTTGTCTTGATGTACGTTTCACATAAAATCATAATACAATAATACATTTAAGTTAGTGAGTCCTTACTAAAATAAATGTGCATAGTGAATTTTGTTATATAAACCCCCTATACACACACATCTTATATAAGGTTAATGAAGCAACAGAAGGACGGAGACCAGAAGTCACAGATCCTCTCTTAGTTTTCCATCACTGCACTGATTTACATCAACTTGCTTTCTGTAACCAGATTTAATTAGAATATGTTACCAATAAACTGACCTTCTTACCTTTCCCATGAATGCTGGGTTGGGGTCGGGGGGGTATGTAGAGGATTAACTAACTATTCAAGTAAGACTATTGAACTTTGGTGCATACTGACTTTAGCCCAGAATACTCTGTTTATCAGGAAGTAAAAAACTGGAAAGCTCAAGTCTATTGACATCTATTTTGGAGGAGTGGAATCGTTCACATTTAAATCAATGCTAACCTCTCATTTTTTTTAATGTAGCTTATAGCTCTTATTGTATTTTTACAAGAAAGTGTTTTTTTATTCCCTCATTTTAATCAGTAATAAGGTAAAGTGTCTTTATATAAAATGTTTTGATGTAAACCCAGAAAATGTACACAAAGTTCCCTTCATAGGTGAAACATTGGTTGCATGTAAAAATAAAAGAACAAAAATATGTTAGGAAGTTAGAAAGGCTGAATCACTGTTTGATATGCAGAAATGATTTGTTTTTGCAATGTCCTAAGATTATCTACAGCAAATCCAAAATCATTTTCAGTGCTTTTTGATGTACAGTTTTAAAGGCTTTTTGCAGATTATGAACGACCGTGCTGTGAAGCCTTTCTATATTTACCTCCTGCCTGATGTGCTCAGTTAGATCCATGCTGCAGCTTTCAGCTCAGCAGACAGTTTCTTGTCAGCCGAGGTGGTTAAATCTGGCTTCAGAAAGAAAAACACACTGCCTAGTATTCCTTCATCCCGTTCACTAAACCATGTGATTTAAAAACTAAATATTAGCCTCTGTCTATGCTGTGGAGCTGGAAATGCAAATGATTGAAACAGATTTTCTGGAGCTTTTACACTTACCGAACCTGGAATTAGCCACATCTGTTTGTCAGGTGGTTTCGTTCTTCTAGATATTTGACTGATGTCTGGGTAAGAACCATCACTCTGACGTTTTGACAGAATGAGGAGATGTATAACATCCCTCAGTCTGCTTATTGCAGGATTATTTCAGAAGGTTTTTATAAACTCATCTCTCCCCAAGACTACATAGAAGTCATCCCTAAACATCTGGATTTAGATTTTTTGTGTTGCTCTTGCCTTCAGCTCCAAACCATGACTTAGTGAGGAGCACCAAAAAAAAAAAAACATCTGCTGAAACACCTCAACTTAACATGTCACAGCAGAATTCTGAATTATTGTATAGATCGGATGTAGACGTTTGTAGGACCATAAAATGTGCTGAATGAAAGTTCATTCATTTGTTTTGCTATCCGGATGGAAAAGATAAAAAAGTAATTTTGATTTTTGAAATTGGCAAACCGAAATGAGAGCCACCCTGATCAGTAGCCTGTCTACAAAAATTACTAAAAGATCCACAACTAATAAACTAGATGTCAAACAAACCCAGAACAATCTGATCTGCAATCAGTGTGTTCTCTATGAAACCACTCTGGAGCAAAGAGAAGACCTAATAATAATAATTGAACTTTATTAATCTCACATTGGAGAATTTTAACTCTGCTTTTACCCATCCCCTTGGGGAGCAGTGGGCTGTCATTGTGTGGCACCTGGGAAGCAGACCTGCCTCATTTAATTTAAAATCCATCCATTTTCTGTCACGCTTATCCCAAGTGCGGATGCAAAGGGTGCTGGTGCCTATATCCAGCTGTCTACGGGCGAGAGGCGGGGTACACCCTGGACAGGTCGCCAGTCCATCGCAGGGCAACACAGAGACAAACAGGACAAACAACCATTCACACACTCACACCTAAGGAGAATTTAGGGAAACCAATTAACCTAACAGTCATGTTTTTGTACTGTGGGAGCAAGCCAGAGTACCCCGAGAGAACCCACACATGCTCAGGGAGAACATGCAAACTCCATGCAGTACTACCCACTATACCACTGAGCAGCTCATTTAATAAAAATAAAAAAACTGGTTTGGAAGAATATTTCATTGCGTTGATATTTCTGAAAAGAATATCATAGCTTCAGTCAAACATGGTGGAGGTAGAATGATGATCTGAGTGTTTTGTTGCTTCAGAACCTGAACAGCCTAAAGTATTTATTAAAATCATGAAATTTCCAACTTTATTGTCATTACGCTGTCACAAGAACAGAGAAACGAAAATAACTCTGCGTTTCACCCATCCCCTTAGAGAGCAGTGGGCTGCCACTGTTGGCACCCAGAGAGCAGTGTGGGGTTAAGGGTCTTTGCTCAGAGACCCAGAGAGGCAGTCTGTGGGACTTAAACTCAGAACCTCCAGGACCAAAGCTTAATGCTCACCACCGGTGTCCCAAAATTCTGCTCTCTACCTGCCTCTTTATGGCTAAAAATAACCTTTTTGAACTTTCTATCAGTGTCTAAGGTCATATCTTATCCTAGCTGCTCATTCTTAAAAAAACTTTGTGTATCTGATTTCAAAAAGTTTTGCAAAGAACATTTATATAAACATCTAACGGCTGTGTGTTGTGATTAGGTTATAATTGGGTAGCAGTTATGTTTTAACCTCGGACCAGGTTGGTTGCTGTAACTATTCCATTTTCTAATGAAATAGTTATTTAAAAAATAAGCAGCAGCAAGAAGACTGTAAAGCAGAGTTCATGTTTTGACAGCTTTATATGTATGAATATAAATAGATATTTACCACTGGTTTATTTTGAAACAGAAATGTTTATTTCTATTAACTCCATTGGTCATTGAACACAGCACTGTTTGCATCAGGCTGGTAGAGTTGGTTCAGATGTTTCTTTCCACTCTGATGTGTTTGATAGGTCTTTGACACAAAAGGTTTTTCCATTTTGTTGTTTTGTTTTTGGTGTGTTTTTCTTTGTTTTGTTTTTTATCTGCAGTTTATCTGATTGTTGTTGCTTTTGTTTTGCAGAAAGCCTTTGCTCCTGCTAGTTGTCTTGTTCTGCTCAATGAGCACCCTCTGCTGAAATATTCCACCTCTCGCTCTGTGGCCAAGCACCCTGTCGGTAAGTCTCTGACTCATTCCTTATTTATTTTGCTGGTTCCAAAATTTTATAATAAACAATAAAAGGTATTAACAAAGAGCAGTGAGGTAATTTAGAATTCAAGTACTTAAACTTATATGTTTAAAGCTTATATAGATTCAGTCTGAAGTGTATTTACTCATCATGGTCATAAATGTCATAATTTAAAGCTTTTAATCATTTTAATCAATTAAAATAAAGAATCATCTCTAACTGGCTGCACATTTAGGAATGAGGTGAATTTTCTCTGATCCATACTGGTCTATAACGTTACACGTGAACTAAAATCGTTTTGCATAAATCTTTCTTAAATTGCACCGTAGCTATACACTAGCTGCCTCTTTCAACAACCTTCTGACTTAATGCAGCTCTGATATTTGACCTTTTTTGTGAAAGGCTTTTTTAAAAATTATTTGATTTTATGCCCTTTCATAAGAAGTCCTTAAATTATCTGACCCAAAACTAATCATTGTGTGACTGGAGTATCTGGTTATGAAAATGCTATTAAATGTTCGGTGGTGTAACTTTGGTTCTATCATAAACCACCTAACTTGACTCACTGTCAGCTTAGTTTAATCAGGCCATAATCTATGGAGAGCAAAAGAAAAAAAATATCTATTGCTTTCAGATAAAGTTGAAAATTATGTCATTTTTTGTGGGGTAATGCATCTTTTTAACAGACATGCACCTCTAAACCTCTTCTTTCATGAACTGTGGGGCTATTTACAAAACAACCAATAGTAAGAAAAAATGTCTGGCTACTATTTATTTCACTTTTCCTGTTTTTGAAGTACAACTGCTTTCACTACTCTGGCTGCAAAGTAAAGCAAATGGTTAATGTTGGGTAAACAGGGAGCGTGAAACCAACTTTTTGGCTAGAAAGGGGGTGAGTTGCATTACCCAACCATTAGAAATGCCACTGTTCTGCTGCCACATTTTTTACGCCCTTTCAAATTACGCCCCTGGAAATGTTCAAAAATAGTCCAGAAACCAACCAAGGTTGCAAACCTCTCATATAGATGCTATAGCATCAGAGTCAGCTGTCATGTTAGCTGCAGTTTTACGCCTTTGTAGATGGAGAACAGCGGAGAAAGGAGCCTTAGCTCCCTAAAATTGACAAATCAAACTGAATAGCATTCAAAGATAATTCCAGTTTATTCTGAGGAACAGTTTGATAGGGTCAGAGAAAACAAAGATTAAGCTCCATTTTCACAGTTGCCAGAAGAATGGCTGGCAGCATCAACACCAAACAACTTGGAGCCTATTGTCAAAGCACGGTAGTGGCTGCATTATGCTGAAGGATTACTTCACTCTAAAAGTGGTCATGTTGCATTGCTAAAAGTAAAAGGAGGACCAACTCCATGTTCAGCAGCATGGAGGATGAAATTTGGACACAATTTTGTGTTTAACCAGATTAAAGAGAGGAGACATATGAGGAAAACTAGAGACTGACAGGAAGCAGGTGAGGTATCAGGACAGGCAGATATGCGTGATTAGGAAACCATCACACCATTAGCTGCTGTAGAGGTGATCAGAGGTTGGAAACTGCTGAGAAAAATCCACAGACTAAAGGAACTAAAATCAGGAGCTGAGAGAAAATGACAGAAAACAGGATACACTAAATAAAAGAGAAAATAAAGAAGCAAAATTTTATAGATCTATCTGAATCTATAAATGAACTAGAACAGCACTCAGAGAGCGCAGACCACCGCCAAGCAGCAAACTTTGCCCCATTTTTTAGCTTATACCTGTAGCTAAAACTACCACATGATCTGGGATCATCACCAAATTTAAACAAATTGTTCCAAAATGTCCATAAAATGCATTCAGAAGTTTTCAATTGATGCTGGTAACAAACCTACAATGTTCCTTTTTCTTGTGTGTTTGTCTTCAGTAAAATACCTGCAGACTTTGTCAATGCTAAGACTTAGTCTTGAGTCTAATGCTAAGTTGCTCCCCTCTGGTTTACTGGGGAGCTGCTTTTCCCGCCAAGTGTCCTTACCTCCAAACTTTAGAGAATCTTTTAAACAATTCACTTTTCCACATTATGATCTGGATCAGCACCAAAATGTAATGGATTGTTCCTTGGCATGAGGGACAACTCTAATAAAAAATGTCATTAAAATTCCTCCATGACCTTTCAACTTACCCTGTACACAGACACACAAAAACACTAACTCTTAAAGCCATAAAAAAAAAACAATCCAAGAACATTTCTCATTTTAAACCTCTGATAGGGATCAGACCTCATTTTTTGGGGGGGATGCATCATCCATGCCCATTATCAGAGTTCCTGATGGGAATTTAAAAAGACATCTAACCTTTCTGGTTACAAAAATGGTAAATTTCCAGGTTGGATAATGCCAGTAGCTCACCTGTCCTGCAAACACAACTGTGTGCAACTTTCTTTGCAATTTGCTTAAAAAATGATTTAACATTTGGATAGGGGGTCATACCGTAAAATCACACCCCAAAGCCTCGTATTACTGACAGTTATGTTCTCGTTGAGTGTATGTTGCCTGTAAATCTCCTCTCTTCATCTCTTGCCTGGTGATTGATGTCTGATCTCCCCGTCTTTCTAAGATATTCTCAGATATTTGACCTGCTCCTATATAGATCTGCAGCTACAGGTTACTTTTTGATGTTATCCCCTCAGTGCAAACAAATGATACTTTATTGTTTTTATTGCAGGTTTGGAAGTGGGTCCTCAGCCTCAAGGAGTTTTAAGAAGTAACATCTTCGAAGCCATGAGGGTCATACTGAAACATGCTCTGGACTTCATCGAACTGTTTAACGAAGGTAGAAATCTTAATGTTTCGGCTGCAAAGCTTTGATGACTTTGATGAAACTTTTACTTTAAGGCTGAAATAGAAGCATACGTAAAGATTAGCATGCAGAAAGATGAGCTGCCCTCTAAATCCTCTGAAGGACAGAGCAGACAAAGTGATGTTGCATCTGACATGTTTTAGAAAAACAAGCTTTCTTTAATCCATTAAATGCACTTCGGGCTGACTTATCCTGGTCGGTGTTTAGTTTTCTGCACTGTCCTTCTTTTTACATAAGCCAGCTGTCTGTGCCAAGTCCTAGTTGCAGCCTGTTGCTCTCCTCTGACTGTCCTGCTGTTGAATGGGTCTGCTTGCTGGGAGCTGGTCGCTTTCCATGTCCTGAGAATCTGGTTGCCAAAGCTGCTGTAACCTTCTGTCGAAGGACCACACTGGCGCTAACGAATGCCCCGGCACAATGAACCGATGTTCCAGCGCATTGAAGCTGAACCCCTCGATAAAATCCGGGGTTTTGGCTTTAAAAGAAACTTCCCATTACCGTTTAAAATGCCTCACTGCATCAGGACACTGGGTAAAATTGTGGCTGAGGTGTTTATTCTCATGGTTCCTTGACTGTTTTCAAAATCTTTTACTAAACACAGCTCTAAATCAGTCCAAATGCAACAACATTAAAAGAGTTATGTCTTTGAAAATCCATTAAAACTATAAAATGCTTTGTAATGTAATGGGATTGTGTGTGCAAAACCGATGCAGAGTATTAAATTGTTAGTTTGATGGAGGACAATATATATATTTTTTTAGAAAGTTTCCCTGCATGTGCTGATTGGATAAGACCGAAACATAACTTTTTTGATTATATACAAACTGTTTGTGGTGGAAAACCTACAGCTACACATGACCCTGAGCACACTAAGAAACATGGAGCTGGCAGAGTCATGCTGTGGGTAGTATTTGCTTAAGCTTGTAGGAACTGATGTGAAGATAAATAAATAACAATAGTGATAAGTTTGATGGAACAAAAGCTAGACGGCAGACCAGCAGGAGCATCAGACAGCCTGAGCTTTATTTTCTCTGCTGCACAGAGTTGTGCTACATTATAATAGTTCTTAGTAGTAACAAAAAAGTAAACAATATGCACACCTTGCTATAGATTATATATTTTAAGTGAAGGTGCCAGGTTTTATCCTTTGATCCACAGCGAGACTCATGATTATGTTGTTAACAGAGTGCATGTCTCGGTGTGTGCGTTAGGAATGGAGTTTCCTGCATGTTCTGTGGAGGTCTTCCGCGTCTTGGAGAGGATTGACTACCCCAGGGATGCCAATGGGAACATCATTGCCATGGTTCACCCCAACCTGCAGGTAAATCTGAAGTAATACACAGCTGCCTTCGATGGGAGAGGTTTTTTTTATTATTATGATTATTATGTTAGCTGAAGCAGCCATTAGTTATTTCCCTTCCAACTGTTGTTTGTTGTTGTTTCAGGACTGCGACTGGGAGCCGCTGAACCCCGGTGACCCAATGTTCCAAACGTTTGACGGAAAGTCCATCCACTACCAAGCCCCCAGCACCGTCTATCCCACTTTTATAAACGAGGCCGCCTACTACGAGAAACAACAGGCGTTCGTGACCACCAGGAGAGAAACTTTGTTGGCCAGTGCCATCAGGAAAGCGTGATAGAGGCAAATAAAACCCACAGAAATATGTGCGTCAACTTTGCACAGGCTGCAAATCACAGTTTCAGTGCAAAATAACATTCTGATTTAGTTATTATCTTTTTAATATCAATAAAAAAATGTATTAACTATGCAAAACTTCACCTGTTAAGCTAAGTATTTATGATACTGTTATTTCAAACCACTTATTTACATTAAATGAAGCAAACTTTTATTTCTTATAGTTTGAAAGCGAAGGCCTGATTATTCTTGGCTTATTAAACATTCCAAACACACTCTCTAAGTTTCCTACTGCTGCTCAGGAAGGCCGTAGAAGATCAAAACCTACAACCTCTGAACCCAGAACTGTTGTTGTCTTCTGCTGGAAACGTGTCTGTAAGAGGTGTCTGGGTGTGCTGTGTGGCCTTTGATTCCACCTACCTTTAACTCCAGTGGTTGCATCTGAGGTGCTGTCCTATTGTTGCCTTATTCAAGCGGTTTCAGAGAAACTCGCATGAGGATTTTGTGTAAAAGGGTGTCGATCCACAAAACGCCATGTTTAGGATAGACGGTACATGTTCTCGTCCTTTACGCTCCATTGACAGTGTGAGACATGTTTTGTAACTATATCGATGTGTATTTTTTGATATATATCTATTTATGTATGTTTGATTTTTGAGTGTTGTATAGAACTTGTTCAGACACTTTACTGTCTGATGTTATTGTTGTCTTGCGTCTCTCTGTGTAACAACATTATCTTACTGTTGGTCATTTTTCAATCAGCAATATTTCTATGTTCCCAGTTTATATTAAACAGTAAAAGTACTGTGAAGATTATCCATTCAATAAATGTAGTGCATCTGTGTGCAGAAGTTTGTTTTTCCTTGAACTTTCTAATTCAAGATATCCATTTAGACCACAAGAGGGCGCCATACAACCACAAATTGAGCTCCTGGTTTGGATGTAAACCAGGGTGCAAACCCACCAGATTACCCATTTTCGTTTATTTGTAAAGATAAAATCAAGTCATTTAAAAAAACTATGATTCAACATTAGAAGCTTCTTCTTTTTGCTCCGGTTCATTCTAGACTTTAGAATGTTTGTTTTTTGTGTTTAATTGCTTTGTTTGGACACAATGAGTTCAATTAACCAATAAATAAAAAAAATCGGGTATAGCTCTGATGTCAGTTATAAAAAGCGGTTTAAAGAAATTGAAAAATTTGTAATAACCCTTAATTTGAGCCGGTAAAATAAGATGATCCACCAATGGAATTAGTATTTTTACCCTTAAAAAAAGATGACTGGATATCATGCACTTGAAATAAGAGACTGTAGTTTTATTTTCTCATTTTGAATGCAAATTGTGTTTTTCCTTTGGAAAAGCGTCTCATTTACCCGCTCAATTTAAGAAATATGCACTTATTTTAAGAAAAACTGACTTACTTCGGTTTCCATTTTCTTTTCATTGCGTAAGATTCTAGAACGATGCACAGAGAGCATTGACCATTTGACCATCAACTGGTCGGCAGTGCGCATCTTGTTTTGCTAAAACAAGCCCCAATCATCACCCCTCCACTACTGTGCTTATCAGCTGCTGTAAACTGTTGTGTTGTTGTGCACAATTGAACCGTGAATTCTACTGATGGCTGGAGCAGCCATTATTTCATAACTATCAGGTTGGATGTCAACACAATTGGACTCCAGCAGGTCAACATATGAATGGCTCAAAGAAGTGCTTTGTTTTTGTTTTATTGTGTTTTTATATATATATATATATATATATATATATATATATATATATATATATATATATATATATATATTAATTTATTTTTTTCCAGGGGGGAAATTCAAGTCAATACTAAAATCCTATGGAAATGTATCAGCATGATCTCAAACAAGCTGTTAATATGAGCTAAATCCTTCAGTGTGTCTGTGTTAAAACAACTCCATGAAGTAGAGTGGGCCGAAATGCCTTCACAGCCATAAAATAGTCACTAGTAATCACATGAGAACAGTTGTTGCCTCCAGGAGTCACAAAACCAGTTCTAAATTTTTTTTAACACATGGCCAGATGAGATTGCAATCATTTTTCTCTAATTTTGACTCATTATGTCAATACAAGCAACTCATCCTTTTGTTTATTTTGTAAGTTCTGTCATGATAACCAAAAACATTTAGCTATGACAATAACCTTGGAGAGATAGGAAATCCCAGAGGAAAGGAAAATCTGAAATGAGATCTCCAAATGTTTCATGTGCTTATCCTAGAAAACTTTAAGACTCCAAAATGAAACTAAGGTTTAATTCTCTTGTGTCTCTGTTCTCTGTACTAAAGCTCGATTTAGGCTTCTTTCAAACTGTAGAAAAGCTCTCAGAAAGCCCAATCTTAGAGTTTCTCAACTTTTCTGTCTCTTTGTGAACTGACTTACAGAAATCAGAGACCTCTCTTTGAAGGCGGTCTACTCTTATCACAGCTTCATATCCTTTTTTGAAAAGTATTAAACACAGCATTCCTAGAATGTAATCCACATTCAAAATGTTATTCAACTGAAGTACAGATAAATAATTAGATGTTACTTTAAAACAAATGTCAGTAGGTAAAACACCTGGTCGAGATGGTTTCACTTCCAATTTTCAGAAATTTTTTCTGGGAAGATTTAACTGAATTATTAAAGAATGAATTGAAAAAAAAAATTTTATGCCAACAATGAATCAAAGAGTATTTCCCAAACCAGGAAAAGACAAAAGATATATTGAAAGCCATCGTCTGATTATTGCTTGCTTATTAAACATTTTTTAAAAATTTTAAACTCACTTTAAAAAAAAGGTAAAAAAAAAAAAAAAAAAAAAAAAAAAAAAAAACATTTCTTTGGGGAGTGGCGGCCTAGTGGTTAGGGCATTGCGCCTGGAACCCAGAGCTTCTGAGTTCAAGCCCCACTCCCACAGCCTGCCACTCTGGATGTCTGAGCAAAGAACCTTAACCCCATACTGCTCCGTGGGCACCACACAATGGCAGCCCACTGCTCCCCAAGGGGATGGGTTAAATGCAGGGACTACATTTCGTTGCTCTGTACTTGTGACAGTTTAATGACAATAAAATGCTGGAAAGAAAATAAAATGTTTATAAAAGTGGTTATTTTACTGTCTAAGGCTATTAATAGTTCAGTCTCCTCTCTGAAGGAACAACCACAGCTTCAAGAACAGCGGGGAATCAAATGGAGTTGCCTTTGCTCTCCTTTATTATTTATTTTTGGCTTTTAGAATTGGCTGTTTTTCTTAACAATAGCCAAGATATTGAGCCATTAAATGTATTTGGTTATCCTCTGATAAAACTAAGCTCACTGATGACACCACTATTTTTCTGAAAGATGGAAACAGATCCCTTTAGTTTTTCTAGAGCCTCTGGATTATAGAAACATTTGTGAAAATGTGAGATAATGTCAATACATGACTATCACTAAAGCACCTTATATGGGATTCTAGAGAAAGAAGAAATAACATATTTAGGTGTGACTATATGCAGGATTATAAGGTAAAATAAGATTTGAATATTTTGCCTCTCATAAAGAAAAATAAATCCATTCTCAATCCCTGACTAGAAAGACATATTTCTATTTTCGAGTGGAGGCACTCTCTCAAATTAACTTACCCATCTTTTTTCTTTCGCTTTCACTCGGTTTTGCAACAGTGGCGTTGGATGCAGGAGTTTGTCCTGCAAACAGAGGGTTGTGGGTTCAAGCACTGACTTTCAGTGTTGTTGTGCCCTTGGGCAAGTGACCTAAACTGAAGAGATCTGATGGTGTTCAGAGGGCCCGGTGGCTCCTGTGGAGCTTCGCTTCGGTCAGCGAGCTCCAGGGCAGCCGTGGCTACAACGTGGCTTACCATGATGATGAGTATGAATGAGTTTGAATGTGTAAATTCAAGTTTTGCAGGAGTTCTGTACTGTAATGTTAGCATCTCACCTTATTTCTCCTAGTGCATGATAGAATAAACACATAAGAGGTATTTTTGATAAAATAGAACTAAAATGAGGCCTAGATGAGAAACTCAAATATGTCTCATTCACTATAGAAGAACAACTTTTGAGCTGTATAATTTTCTTCTGGGTTCTCTTGTTTTCAGAACTAAACTGTATTTCAGATTTCCAAAGAATACAAAGAGAACAAAAGAGAGTAAAGAACGTGTTTTTGATTTAGTATGCATAGCATCTGGCTCAAGCCAAAATATGTCCAATATGAGCAAAAACTATAATTATGACATGGCTGAAGTCATTATCACTAAACATGTCAGGAATCCAGAAAAGCTGGAAGAGAGGGGAGCCGAGGGGCGTGGTATTGAAACAACTGGGTAAAGCTGCTGCATGAAAAACATTTAGTTTGCACCTTGTTGCTGGATTGTACACGTACCAAGGCTTACATGCAGGCCTCCATGTTGGTTTTTGATTAATTGATATGGGCTCTAAATGAGACTCTTCTGCCCACGCTTTAGTCGGCTCATCTTCATCGTGCTTTTGGTGTGTAAACCACCCTGAGCAAGCTTTTTTTTTCACTTCTGCTTTACTGGCTGTTGTTTATTTGGACAGTGCTGAACACTTGTTGATGTCTTATAGTTTCTGCTAACTGGCATGAAAGTAGAGATGTAGCTGCATGACAGTCTTGACCTGTTCATCACTTTAATCCAGTCAGAACTCAGATGACCACAACTATACCTAATCAATAGATATGGAGTGGAGAAAGATCTTTAAGTTCTGGGCAGGAGTCCAATTGTGCACTTTGGTTCCACCTCTGTTTCCTCCCCTCCTCACTGCTTCCCATTGCATCTGTTTTACTGGAAGAATTCTGCAGGGCAGCTTACCAGATTGTTTCTGGATGCAGCTGCTGGGATCAGCTAAGATGATACAGACTGAGTTTAGCTGGACTCCATTCTGCATTCTAGAAATTATATTTATTTGTATGAAATGTTTACTTGCAATGAAAAATGCACACGGTAAGGGGAGATTTATCTCACTGCTTGATTCATAAAATTTTACAAAAGTTTACATTTACATTGTTAATTATAAACATCAGCGCAGACAGGAGAATGAGGAAGTAATCTTCTGCCGCTCTGACATGCACCTGTTGTGGTTAAATGCATGTTCAAACCCCACTGGGGTCTTGTAGTGGGAGCAGTTATGCTTCTCCTCCGATTTCAGCAAGCAGCCTGATAAAACTTCTCTTTCTTGAAGTCAAACTGCTAAAACCACCAGCTGGACGGAAGAACAGTTATGTAAGAGTGTGTTTGTGCCTTCCTTCTATATTTCTGCTCTGCAAAAAGAACAGTTGGCAGCACATTGTTGGAAATGCTGGGGTTGTTTTGGCAATAAGATGCAAATAAATTCCTGCTTTTATGTCTGTCATAGCAGGATGCATATATATAAATCTGAAAAATCCAGAACCGCTACTAACTATTAAGCAGAAATTCATTAGTAGAGTGTGAATAACCCTCCAAAAAAATAATAATAATGATAATAATAAAAATGTTTTTTGTGTTTTGTTTTTTTTATAAATATATGTCTGAATGAGGTCTTAGAATGATATATCCTTTCTTACTACAGTATTATAAAGGAGTATTCAGGATCCTCTAGCGGAGAGCAGAATTTACAGAATAATCTTTAATTCTGCTTCATTTTGTCAGAGAGGTTCTAATAAACTGATTTCTTCAATCTGTGGCTCTTGCATTATTATTACATGTGAGGTTTATTGCAGGACGTCCAAAGTGGCCTCGGATCGTTTTGTGCTGCAATTAAAGGACAGTGGACCTTTGTCTCACCAGCGAAGCTGTTAATGTAGATGGAAATCACCTTATTTTTTGTAGTCTCTTTTATTTGCATTTGAACCCAGAAATAATATTGACTGGATATTTCTCTTTTAAAAAGAGAAATATCTCAATTACTGCACAACATCGGAGACTGTAGGAACCATTTATTTATCTAACATACACCTCTCGTTTAATTACCCTGGAATGGAACAAATTTTTCATTAATATTTATTTTAAGAAATTACGTGTTACAACAGTCCCATCTCTGAAACAGTTGCAACATGTCATAAATCCATTCAGTTACAAAAATCAACATCGGTTTTTTGTTTCAATTGACGTATTATCCTAAGATTTTCAATTGTTCGTAGAACTTCTATAACGAGAATGCTCAGAGTTGGAGATTCGTTGTTAATTAAGTTGTTCAAACAATGCAAAATCTCAGAATAATATAGTATTAAAACAAAAAAACAAATGCTGATTTTGTGAAAGGGATCATCAGACATCCCAACCTAACCTGTAAACTAAATAAGAATCAGTCTATCTCTGTGGTAATTAATTCATACAAGCAGACAGAAAACATGGAAAACACATGAAAAATTTGCTTTGACACTTTTAAAAACATGTTTTGTTTTTTTTCTCCAATACATCTAGCAGGTTATCTCAAATGTCCTTTCTGTCCCGCTGGTTATGGTGAGGGTCCAAATGGGCATGTGTGGTATTAATGTGATCAATATAGCATGTGTCTGATTGGAGAAAAATAGTCATTTCAATCCTCCCTTGTTACAACTGTCTCCAGTCTCATTACAGTTTTATTTTTTTTTTATATCTAAAATGAATTCAACAACCCTTTGGTAGAGAATATTTGCAAACTTAGTTGTGTGTATAATGTGAAAAAAAAAAAGCATAATAATATATATTTTTTAAACCCACAACAACTTTTGACTTGATTACTTGGCTATTGGACCACTGGGTTAGGCTTTTGGAAATCTGGCCCAACTTTTATGAGAAAAATCATTAATTTAACATTAAGTCTAACAACATATATTAAGGTTTTTTGGGAAATATTATTTTGAAACCATTGGGATTTTGTTTGACAAACAAATACACAAACAGCACACTGCACACAAAAAATGAACGGCACACTTTGAAAACACATCAGATCTCAATGGGGAAAACAATCATAATGTTTATTTATACTGATATGTACTGGGTGATGTGTTAGGAACCAAAGGATGCCACATCATTTGATGGAAATGAAAATTATCAACCTACAGAGGGATGAATTCAAAGACACCCCAAAAATTACAGTGAAAAAATGATGCGGCAGGCTAGTCCATTTTGCTGAAATTTCATTTCATAGCAACTCAAAATGGTATTCAGTCATGTGTATGGCCCCAAAGTGCATGTATGCCTGCTTGACGACGTCGGGGCATGCTCCTAATGGACGACGGATGGCGTCCTGGGCGATATCCTCCCCGATCTGGACCAGGGCATTACTGAGCTCCTGGACAGTCTGAGGTGCAACCTGGCGGCCATCACTGACCCACCACCAAACCGGTCATGGTGAACAATGTTACAGGCAGCATAATGTTCTCCACGGCTTCTCCAGACCCTTTCACGCCTGTCACATGTGCTCAGGGTGAACCTGCTCTCATCTGTGAAAAGCACAGGGAGCCAGTGGCGGACTTGCCAATTCCGGTGTTCTGTGTTAAATGCCAATCGAGCTCCACGGTGCCGGGCAGTGAGCACAGGGCCCACTAGAGGACGTCGGGCCCTCAGGTCACCCTCGTGAAGTCTGTTTCTGATTGTTTGGTCAGAGACATTCACACCAGTGGCCTGCTGGAGGTCATTTTGTAGGGTTCTGGCAGTGCTCCTCCTACTCCTCCTTGTACAAAGGTGCAGATACCGGTCCTGCTGATGGGTTGTAGACCTTCTACAGTCCTGTCCAGCTCTCCTGGAATCTTCTCCATGATCTTGAGATTGTGCTGGGAGACACAGCAAACCTTCTGGCAATAGCACGTACTGATGTGGCATCCTGGAGGAGTTGGACTGCCTGTGCAACCTCTGTAGGGTCCAGGTAGCGCCTCATGCTAACAGTAGTGACAGTGACCCAAATGCAAAACTGGTGAAAAAGAGTCAGTAAAGATGAGAAGGGGAAAAAAATGTCAGTGGCCTCCACCTGTAAAACCATTCCTGTTTTGATGGCCGTCTCGTTGTTGCTCCTCTAGTGCACCTGTTGTTGATTTCATTAACACCAAAGCAGCTGAAACTGATTAACAACCCCCTCTGCTACTTATCTGACCAAATCAATATCCCAGAGGTTTAAATGACTTGATGCTATACTCTGATTACGTGTTCCTATAATTTTTTTTTTTTGAGTAGTTTACAATAGTGCATTTAATATTGGCCTGCCCCTGGTTAAAATAAATAAAAATAAATAATTAAATAATAATAATAATCAAATAACCAGGTAAATTAAATAATCTTGAAAGTGTTAGATGTTTTATCACCTTACTATTCTCAAAAAATGGGGTTATCTTATTTTATGAAATTTATTTATATATTTTTGCAAAGTATAGATAGATATTGCAGCTCACTGAAAATGTGCATCTTAACTTTACATTAATTTCAGACACTGTCTAGGAGATTAGTTGGGAAAATAATAGGGGCGACTGTCACCCAACCCTGGCCCCTTAGTGCAACCCTTGGTAAAAAAAGAAAAAAGAAGAAGAATTGGGACATACTATTACCCCTACTACCACTAGTAGTCATAAAATGATAATCATAACCTGCAGATACCTGATACATTTAGTACAGCAATATATATCAAAAACACATTATAACAGGAACAAGATGAGCAGCAGTATTCTGTAAAAAAGTCACAAGTTACAAGGCCTTGAAAATAAAGGATTGGCCTTTTCCGGTGGCTTCTTTACCTTTGGAAACAGACCTTTATGAAAGGACCAGACCGTTAAACATTGACTACTCTCATGTTGCATTTGGATAAAGTCGGATTTTATTTAAAGCGCACGCTTCATGTTATTAAAAAAAGCTTAGAACATTGCATTTTTAATGAATATGATATGCAATAAAGTTATTCGGCATTTTAAACATAACATACATAGCAAAAAATATATGTGTAACCAAAAGCCATAAAACCAAACTAGAAGTGTAGAAGTAACATGACTAACAAAGAAAGGAGAGAAATTTTAGAAAATAAAAATAAAAAGAAGTACAGCAAATACAGCATATTTTCAGCAAATATTTATTAGATGTTATTAGATTTAATTGTTTATTAGAGCTTGGAGCGTAAAAAAAAAAATCGAAAAACAATGAAAACTGAAATTTTCCCAGAAGTACTTGAAGGCACCATGGGTCGATACAGGAAGTCTCAAACTTTTTTAACACAGTGGCGAACTTGTTAAACCGCATCTGTGAGCGCTCGCGTCCTCTGCCTGCCTGCCTGCTGTCTGTGGAGGGATGAAGACTGTCTGAAAAGTGTTAGCCTACTGTCAGCAGTGAATATTTGTGTGTCTTAAAAAAAAAAAAAAAGAAAGGTTGCCAAGAGGAAGGTGGGTGTATACGACAGATTTACCGCTCAGTGACGGTGAAGACAGTCAGCTCCAGCTTTCTCTCCCTAACGGTCGCCTGAACATCACAATGTGGGAGCAGGAGGAATTCGCTAAACACTGGAGGAATGAGTTCCCCGACGCCGAGGTCCCTCGAATGGACCTGAGCTCCGTGGAGGACATCGAGTCGGAGCTGGAATCATGCAAAGCCAACCTGAAGAAGCTCCAGAAGGCTCTGGCGGAGGAGAAATTCAAGGTGATATACCTGCAGACCACCGTGGCCCAGCAGAAGAGAAACGACCCGCAGAGGTTCGTGGGCAAAGATGAAAACTTCAACGCAGAGACGTTTGTCGTTCCCAAGATAGGGAATGTTAAAAAGCCACCGCGGCGGGAAGATGAAGGCGGCGGAGAGAGGACCAAGGTGTCCGACTCCGGAGGCATGAGGCTTAGCGGGGCGGCCGACACACCCAGCCCTTACAGCCGAGAGCGGAGCAGGTTCATCGGCAGGACAGGTAAGTACGTCCCCATCCCGGTGCCGCCGCAGAAACCCCGGGGGGGAAACAAGGCCGCTAACGACAACGACGAGGAGGACAGTGACCGAGAATACGAGGATGTGGAGCTCAACGACAATTTCGTCAGGAATAACTTGTTGACGCCGAAAAGCGGAGGCAAGGACGGCCAGCGGACCCCCACCATCTGCAGGGACAATCTGCGGCCGTTCCGCCAGAGCAGGGACTTTGACTCCGGGGATGATGGCCGGCTGTCCCCGTCCTTCCCCCATGTCCACCACCGGGCATCCAGGGGCTCAGGCCGCAGCACACCTGACCGGAGGAGCGATGGCTACCTGAGCTCCGACCATGATGACTCCTCCTCTGCAGGTAATGTGCAATGCCTTCCTACAGAATCAATACTACCACTGATCATTCTGTCCGTGCGCAACTTGAAATATAACAATGAATAAAAATACCTTCTTAATGTTAAAGAAAATAATTTAGAAAGGGAAGGATATAAAAAAAAATAATGCTTATTGATTTATTAATCATATATAATGATATTACAATTATTGTACTAATTATGATTTATTGTCCCTATAAATAATAAAAAAATCAATTTAAATGTACGTATCAAACAATAAAATTTGATGTAATTAAAAGAAAAATGAATTGATTTTATATTATTTATTGGGCTGCTCAATGGAACAGTGGGTAGCACTGCTGCCTTGCTGCAAGAAGGTTCTTGGTTCGATTCTCAGCCCGGGGTCTTTCTGTATTGAGAACTTTCGCCTTGGCATCTTTATATAATTTGTCTGAGGCATCATGCAAGTGGTTGTACTTACGAACCTCCTCGATTAACCTGTTGTCATTGTTCTCCATTGTAGTAGTTCCTCGGTTTTTAAAAATATCGCACACCGGCACCAAATCGAGAAGGACGACCACACAGAAGGCCGCAAAGGCATACCAAGGACCATTCACACCTGCTATTTGTCTGCGCACTTCCGCTTGAGGTCTGCACGGGTTTGCAACCGTCCGACGTGTAGTCAGGATTATCTTGAGGTGCGTAACGACTAGGGGTGTGCAAAATAATCGTCATGATGATGCATCGTGATTCTAATTTTCATGATCTACTGCATCGATTCTTGACGCCAAGTATCGATTATTAATTTAAAAAAATGAGTAAATAAAATTGCATGAATGGTTGGCGAACATCAGCCAAAAACAAGTGTAATATAACTTCCAGTCCAGTAGATGTCGCTGCGGATGTGTTAATGCACACTGCCTTGTGTCACAAGCATTTCTACTGCGCCGAGTCATTCAAAAACAAAACATGGAGGAGAAAATATTGCCATGCATCGCAATAATTCAAGTATCGTGATGCATCGCGATAGAATCGCATCGTGGCCTGTGAATCGTGATTCGAATCGAATCGTGACTTCTTTGGCAATACCCACCCCTAGTAACGACAGTTGCAGGACCTCTGTGTTGGCGGTGTGGTCGTGCACAGAGACAGATTTGACGGTTGCAGAGGCTATGCGTCAGAAGTATAAATTGGCCTTTAAGGGCAGATTAGACTTCTACCTTCGCACACATCAAATGTCGCTTGGGTCAGGTCGCAAACCAGTTTCGCTGGTATGCTATGGTCTGAAATTTCTAGGGATGCACAGCAGTTTCCCTCCAAAGCGCAAGGGGGCGCCTATTTTAGAACTCGGAAGAACTTTGGTTGTATGGCCATGAGAACTTTCTCCTTGGCATCTTTATATAATACGGGAGACAGCCTGTAGACAGCTGGAGATAGGCCCCAGCACCCCTTATAACCCCGGTTGGGATAAGCGTGACGAAAAATGGATGTATGGATTATATTATATTTATAGATAAATAGTTTCATTAAAGAGTAAATTAATCCAATGTATTTTATGAGCATCTCTGATATTTTGCTTTATTTTTGGGGTCACAGGAAATGTTTGGGAGCCCCTGCTATAATGCATCTAGGTGCACCCAAATGTCTTAGTAAGACACGATTAAAAGGATTCTTCTTGCGTGTAACTGAATCTCACCATTGGTCCAGTTGTTCTGTAAAGGACACAATGGTTTCTCAGAAAACATTATTCAAGCATCAAAATACATGTGAGGTCGTTGTGGTGTAACATGAATACTTTTACAAGGCACTGGGCTATTATTTTCTGCTGTTACTGTTTTCTAAGGGAATCATATTCCCAGGCTTCAGGCACACAGGCCTAGATCTCATTTTAGACAAAAAAGTCAGCTGATAGATTCATTTGTTTCTGGTGTTGGCTTTTTTTTTTTTGGCCATGAATAGTCTGCTTCCTCTTTTTAAATAGATATGATGATGATTCTGTAAAGCAAAATGGTTTGCCTCAAAGTGGGAAGTTTATCTGGGATACTTTAGCAGATGATTTAGTTTTACCTTACATTAGGCTAGCCTCCAACCTGATTTAAATAAGTTGTTTATTTTATTAGCCTGTAGGCTTTAGGGGCTGTGTAAGGCATTCAAAAGCAGATTTTATTTTAAGGGAAAAAAAAAACGCTTTTCTTTTGATATGTATTAAATGGTGGCTCATGGTGCATTATTGTATGACTCAAAGGCTTTTAGCTTCCTGGTGGGTAGTCAGGTGTGTGCTGTTTGATGTGACATCCTGTCAGTGCAGCAGTAGATTAAACATCACACAAGCTGCCACGTACAACGCCAGTGTGACTGCAGCTGCAAACGGTCTGAGATGCTGCAAGCTGCTCAGTACTCTGAAACCACTCCAAGGCTGTCAGACATTGTGCATTCATGGTAGATTGACCAGAAAACACCCATACAGTATGCTAATGCTGACTGAGAAAACACCATGTGCTTTAACGTGTAGGGAGAAACTAATAGCAGCAAGTTGATGCTTCATTCAGACCAAATCTGGTGTTTTATTTGCCACTAAGTAAAATGCTCTTTATGGATTGGTAAAGAAAGAACACCTCAGATCTTTCCTGAAAGCATTATTGTGGTGGCTGCATCATCCTGTGGGTATGCTGCTGTTCTTTAACATGCTAAAACTTGGATTATACTAAGCGCTTTGAACAGGGTGCAATGTTGCATCAATCCAGACTGATGCCCGACCGTAGCGCCTAGTGGTGCATCTATGTTTTTTTGTAACCGGACGATGCACTCTTTGCTCCATTCAGAATGGAGCATATGCAATTATTTTACACACAAATAAATCTGTACTTCAAAAGCCCTTTGCTTCCTTATGGTGCATGCACACTGAATACGTTTTTGGCGTCAAAGCTTCTGATTTACTTGGAAAGTCTATGGGGGACAGCGTCAAGAGGTCCAGCAGCGTGTTCGAGCAGCGGGAGTGTTCTGGCGTTCTGGAGTTTAGAAAATTTAACTTTTGCTGCTGGACGCCTCAGCGTCAGCCAATAAGAAAAACTGATCCAGGAGTTTTTCGGGGGAGATCATGCCGTTATCGTTTTTGCAGAGCTGCATATGAATGATAAATAAATATCAAGGGATTAAACTCCAAAACTTTAAAAAAGAGCCGGAAGAATGGATTGTCATGTAAGCTACAAGGAAAAGAGAGCGAGCTCTGATCATTAATACTCCATTAACATTTGTTTTTTTTAAGAACTATTGCAAAACTGTTTAAATACCCAAATTGACAAGTAATGTTACCTGCCGATGGAACAATCTTATTTTTATTAACTTCCAGCTGCTGGTAACAGCAGCAGGAAATCCCCCAAAAGCTGCCCGCAACAGAGAGCTTTCAGAGCGTAAACCTAGCACTGCTGTCCTGCGGTATGTTGGAGGTCTGACGCTCCGAAGATGAACTACATCTTTTAGTGGGATCATAATGCTACTGAACTGACTGCACAGATGGTGTTTTAAGGTGGACTTTCTTGCTTGGAAACTTGTGAAAACTATTTTTCCATCTCCTAAAAGTAAAAAAGCCAAGCTGATCTTTAGCTTGAAGCTGCAGAACTGAGCAGATAAACGACTAGAGCGCCGAGCAGCCAGAGCATCGGAGCTTCAATTCAACTTCACCAGCATTTGATCCAGCATCCAAATTTTGTTTTTTTTTTAGGGTTTTTGATGCCCAAAATGGGATCGGTGCGAACACACCATTAACGAAGCATTGATAACGACGCTTGGTGCTTAAAATCTGAATAACACTCAAAAAGATGGCTGAGGAAATAAAAACAGCTGCAAGTAGCTTTGGACCGTTACTCTATGTGTGAAAGAAGAAAAACTTAACATTGATGAAGAGGATGAATTGTTTGTAGGTAATTCTACTTTCTTTCCGGTTAGAAAATGAAAAAGGTTTTGATTATTTCTGTAGTTAATATTAAATTTTTGCTCTCTAAGCCAGCACCAACACTCGAAAGCTTGAGCAATGTTCTCCCTTGTTTTATTACTTTTTTGTTTTGAGTATCTGAGAAATGTATCACTGAAAGAGAAGCCATTTCTCAGCTCTATCATGGAGCTACTAGGACCTGGCAATGCCTGGGCTTCATGTCATGTGACTTCAAACTACGATTCCTACTGGTCCAAATGTGTCAACATGTTGCATCATGACCAGAATTAAATATTCATGTACTTTGGACCTGTAAACATTTATAAAAAAATATATTCATATGCTCTACATTTTTTTTCAATTAATTATTAATTAATTCAATCGGCACTTATAAGTTTGAGAAAAAAAATAATTTTGAAGAAAAAGTTATAACTCAGCCTTAAAGTTGCAGTAGGAGATATTGCATTAACGGTTCCAGCAAGCTATATTTTTGAACATACACAACCATGCCTCTCCCTTTAGACCACCCCCTCGAAACCACACCTTCAAAAGACATAAACATGCATGCTGTCTGCAGCTGATCTTGGAACTGGCATGGAGACAGGCAGCACTGATGATGCAGAGCACTATGACCACTCCTTTGAAACAGTTTATTAACGGCTAAATTAACTTCAAATACCAAAATCTGCTGGAAAAACATGTTGGCTTTTATTATCCAGGTGCCTGCAGTTTGGATTACGGACATAAAAAAAAAAAAAGTCTTCCAGCCACGCGGCAAACCGCGAGGAGGCGACCAGGCCAAAGGCTGCTGTTGAATGGGATTCCTATAGTGAAAGAGCTCCGCCGGTGTATAGGGGTCTGAGCGGCTCCGACAGAAACAATATTTGAAGGCAGGATGGTAATGTGGATGAACTGACTGCATTGATTATGTTTTCAGGTGGACTTTCTCATTTCAAAATAGATTCAAACTACTTTTTACCCACTGATCACAGCAAATATAGGTGCCATTGTTACAGGCAAAGAAAGGATAGGTGCACATCAGACCCGCTTTTTCCACCGCGCAGCCAGAGCAGCAGAGATCCTTCAGCCCCGTGTCAGAACTAAACTTGTACAAGCATCAAAAATGAAGCAGCACACGCTGCTCTTGCTGCTTTAGGTGTGAATAGGGTGACCAGACATCCTCTTTTTCCCGGACATGTACTACTTTTCATACCTAACAAAAAAAAAAAAAAAAGTTCAGGAGGAATTTCAAAATTGTCCGGGATTTTGGCGTGTCAGGAACCAATCGTGTACAACGGACCGTCTTTTGTAATTGGTTGGGGTTATTCATTGATTTCTCACTTTAACGGGGACCATTTATTTTAGTTTCACTTCCAGACCCTCTATTTCACTGCTTGTTAAGCTGCTATGGGGAGATCTTTAAGCCCCATGGTAAAAAATGCGTCAGAAAATATCTCCTACTGCACCTTTATGGGAGGATGGATGGATGGAGGTAAATACTAGACGATTTACTTTAGATTGGGGAGGAGATGCAGCTTCCAATAAAAAAACAAACATTCAGAGCTACAGTAGTACGGTTAAGACCTTTGCATGTTTATGTGTTAGAACGGTCTAGTCAAAGTCCAGACCTATATATCTGAATTGAAGAATTTCTGTTAATTGTTGAACTCTAGTAATTAATGCTAAGCTGATTTGTAATTCAGTCTTTGTTTGCTATATGTACAGAGCTGTTGGAGACGTAGCATTGGAATCTAAAGGTGGTTCCACTGAGTGTGATCACATCTGTGCTGAACACAAATGTACATGACACTTCTCTAACTTTATTTCTAAATGGAGAAACAGAAATAGTTTCATAAATATGTGCTTTTTTGAGTACATCTGTCTGTGCTTGTAATGAGACAAGATTAAGAAGCTAAAGTCTATGAATACTTCTGAATATGTGATTTCAATCATGATATTGTGATGCTTATATATTGCAGATTGTTTATTACCAATTAGTGTGGGTGGATGCTACCTCTCCTCTAGATGAGGAATAGATCCCTCTGTCTGTATGTAGGCTGAGACCCGTTGCACCCCTGGGCCACTGAACAGGCCCTCTGTCTGTCACCCTGTTGCCTCTGATCCGATTAAAATCTGCAAATGCAAAGTGCATCTTCCTGCAGATAAGCTTTTCTGTGTGCATGCTCAGATCTAAATATAAACTGCTAACGGGCATCAAAATCATTCTCTTCTCACCAGTAAACGCTTCTTTTTCTGCTATGTGTAGCTGTGCTTCTCCTGAGCTTAAAATATTCGTTTACTGCACAGTGGAAGTCGAGAAAGGAGAGACTCAGACCGCAGGATTCAGACAAATCTTGCTCCACAGATCTGAGACTTCCTCAGAAAGTGTGGCAATAATAACCGAGATTGTCTGCGATCTCATGAGTCGAAATTAAGTGACTGACAGTAACAGACAAGAGAATAGATTGAGAAAGGCATTCTGAACATCTTCTGTAATTCAAGAGCTTTTTTATTCTCATCATTAGATGATTTTTGTCTACTTATCTTCTTTTAAAATAAAAAAAAGTGTTTTTGGTTTTACTGATGCATTTAATTCATTTTGCAGTAAATTTGATGTAGCGGGTAGTGAAATTTTAAGCTGCACTTTATGAAACCAGAAACGCTGCTGTGAAAGCATTTTAGCAACTCTTGCGAAAGATGGGAACCTGCGTGCCGCAAATTATTATTTTTTTTTTTTAAACGCTCCCTGTAATGAAGGTCAGGCTGTGTGCACAGCAGGTGGGAAACAAAGTGTCTGTGTGGGTGAGGTTCTGGCCTTGCTTCTTAGTCATAAAACTATCCACAACAAAGAAAGGAAAGCATTGCAGAGATTTCCAATCACAGTTAATCACTCTTTGTATTTTCGTTACTGATTGTGGGATTGTGTTTTACCGTAAACGTTTTAGGGAAAGTAAGGAAAAGCAATTAGTGTTTGTCCCTTAATCTGCCCCATCATTGTTATTCCACAGGATGCTGATGCTTTGCTCCAGTGGGCAGAATAATCAGTGGAAAGAGTCTAGCTTTGACCATAAACAATAGAGGGTGTGTGGGACAGAAAGCCAGAAATTCCTCCCGTTATGCCGACAGGTCAACTTTGTGATTCCAAATAAGAGCTGTCTGGTTCCAGCTTTCTTGTCCGCCCCCCTGAATAAGGGGCAGAAACCAGAAGCCTTTCCCATGCAGATCATGCAACAAAGCTTTTGAGTAAGAGGAGATCAGCCATAAGGTCATGTGAGTCTGAGTCAGGTCCTTTAGCCTCTGTGTTGTTCCTGATTTGTTTCTGATTCATAAAACTGTTGTCTTTACCTTAAATCCAGTTTTTGCCCGACTGGTTCATAGCTTATTTATTAAAGCGGATGTAAAGTGAATACTCCTCTTCCAAGTTTGAATTTTAGTACAGTCCAGCAACGCTGAGTTTGAAGTTTTTCATCTTTATTCTAATATGTACTTATTTCATATTGCGGACAAGGGTAATAAACTATATCTAGCAAAATTGGACTTTTGTTGTCAGTAAAATAAGATTTTTCACAGTAAAACAGATTTGCTTGGTGACCGACATTTGCCTTCTAAAGTCACTCTGGTTGTGCTGACAAGGCTGTTTCCTGCTCCCTTTACCTATCACACAGTCTGTTCAGCTTCTGAGCCTTACCCACAGCTCCTCACTGTACACATGCAGAGACTTCTGACATTCTTAGGGTCTAGCTGCGCTTTAGGAAATGCATTTTCACACCTCACATCCTGCAACCTTCCTTGCAGAAGTATTTTTACCTCGTAAACTTTACACTCGTTGTCACATATCAAAAAGGGTCAGTCCATTTTATTTGACAAACTGACACTTAGGAGGTCATTATGTACATGTTAATAAGTACCTAAAATTTTTTTTTTTTTTTAGATGCTATAAATCTGTAAAGGTGTCTGTGGCAAGTGGTCATAAAAGGGAGGGATATTACAGTACAATTCTCCGGCAATTTGCACCTGCCTCCCATGTCAAGCTTTTAGCCAATGGCAGCAGCAGCAGTAGTTGCTGTGACATATTCTTGTGTACTTATTTACTTACCCTTTATGTGTGGTATATACTTCAATCCATTTTGTGTCACTCTTATCAGAAGCGGGGATAAACGAGGGGTGCTGGTTGAGTGGGATTCTGGTGCCTATCTCCAGCTGTCTACGGGCGAGAGGCGGGGTACACCCCGGATAGGTCACCAGTCCATCGCAGGGCAACACGGAGACAAACAAGACAACCATTCACACCCACACTTACACCTAAGGAGAATTTAGAGAAGTCAAATAACCTAACAGTCATGTTTTAAGACAGTGGGAGGAAGCAGGAGTACCCGAGGGAGAACCCATGCATACACAGGAAGAATATGCAAACTCCATGCAGAAAGACGTGTTGGAAGTTGGGAAACAAACCAGAACCTTCTTGCTGCAAGGCAGCTAGGGGTGTGAAAAAAAAAAATAATTTTGGCAATATATCATGATTTTGATAATATCGATTTTTGAGTTCCTAGTATTGTTGTTTTTTTTTTGTTTTTTTTTAAATCAAAAACATTTTTACCTAAAACGGAGGGAAAATTGGCTACCTCTGCACCGCCACTCTGGCAGATGGCGTTGTGGAGCCCTTTTCATGTGTGGTGCAGAGCTATATCTGTAGTTGAGGCTGTCAAAGTGAAGGATGTGGACTGACTCAAACCCCAAACACCATGGAAACTAAAATAACTGAATGATCAATATCATCTGATGAACATATACCGAGGTTGCTTTTTTATCTATACATTCAGTTTTAATAGCAGGAAAAATATGGCATTATATGGGGATATTGCAATATTGTGATATTGTATCGTGACCCAAGTATCATGACACGTATCATATCGCAACTCCATGGCAATAATCCCCCTAAAGGCAGCAGTGCTAGCTCAGGTGTATTCTTCATCCACAATAACTACAACAATGATTTTGTGGTACATCTCTGATGGATGCATGTTGAGCATGCATGATTCCAGGCTCTCAAATACCAGCTGGTAAAAAACACTTTTCATCACTGTCGCCAAGTTTTACAGCATTAGTATTCAACCTTTCAGCTTCAGCCACTGGGTTGTCCTGGAGGGGAAATAATGGAGACAAGATTATGACAGTCGGATTCCTCTGCTGCTTCTTGATTTGTTTCACAACTGGTGGAGAAAACTGATGAATCAAACTCTTGCCAAATCTGCTCGGGAGGAACATGCAAACATCTTTTCCATCCTCAAAGGCACAAATTGCGTCCTTTTACTCAGTATTCCAGCTAAAATCTGCACAGCCAAGTTTGTTTAGCTTCAGCCTTCTGCTTCTGGTTGAAGTCAATCACCTAACCACATTTGCTTGGTTTGAAACATTTCTGCATTGAGGCTATTGCACCAATTGGCATCTGTCAAGATGTATTTGCAGGCGTTTGTGAATTCACAAATCTCACGACTATTCATCTTGCTTGCAAGGTGACCCCAGTCAGACTGGATGCATGAAATCTGCAAGCATCATTTTAAAGTGCTGCTCCAGATTTCCCTGTTTTTATACAGGACTGGACATTGACTGGACCATTCAAACACAAGACTCAACTTTCATCTAAAGCTTTTTGTTACTTTCCTCCAAGTCGGTCTGTTACATAAAATCCTGATTAAATATGAAAGTTTGCGGTCGTAGTGTTACAAAATGTGGAAAAGTCTATGTGATTTAAACACTTTTGCAGTGCACTGTATATCGACTTGAATAAGGAAGAGGTAAAATAACAATTCTCTAGGGAAAAAACAAAGCAAAATAAGTTCTGGGAATGAGGTCAAATGAATGGAAAGATAACAGGGATGCTTTGTTGTAATTAATATTATTTGCTGAATCATTGTAATTTTAGACTTAAATTATTTGGTCAGTAGGTATAAATATACCATTAAAGAACAACATAATGAGAATGTGGGAGAAAAAAACAAAAAAAAAACAAAACTATTACTTATGTTTTTTATAGTTAAAAAGTTGTTGGAGAGATTTCATACCTAACCAACAAATCACTTATATGAATCAAGCTTTATACCAGAGAATGGCTAAGGTAGATTGATTTTAGATAGATTGTATTACAGAATCAAAGTCAAAATTACTTAAAACATTACGTAAAAAATTTAAAAAAAGAAGAAAAGTACACTTAATAAGGCTCAGAAACCTTTATTTCAACCCTCAAGGTGATCTAATGCTAGTGCTATCTCTGCTAAAAATATGTTTTCTGTTGGCAAAATCCCCAACTGTTGTCATCTTTGAGTCCGGCCCTGATTTGGAAACACTTATTGAAATCCTGAACCCGAATGCTATCTCACTGGACATTCAAATTCAGCAGATTATCATGTGTTGGAAAGGATGATTATCGGGCGTGCAGGTGGCGCAGTGGTTAGTGATCACAACCCATGTACGGAGGCCTTGGACCTCGATGCAGCCGACCGGGGTTTGAATCCGGCTTGTGGTCCTTTGCCACATGTCTCTCCCCCTTTCCTGTCAGCCTGCTGACTGAAAAAACGAGCCACTGGTGCCGCAAAAAAAAGAATGGTTATCTTAATTGACCACAATATGTTGTTTTGTTTTGCTGTATGAGCCGTTTATCTTCTACTTTTATGTTAACAAGTTTAAACAACTAATTAGGAATATCATAATATAACAGGACCCAATGGTGGACCCTTAATCGCTTTATTGATGGAACAAGTTGGTTCTTGATTCTGTGCAGCAGTACACAAGCTTTAGATTTAATTTTTATTTTTTCAGTTTCAGTTTCAATTTCATTTTTTTTTTTTTATAAATGCTAACTTAACATAGAAGCACAATAAAGCCATCATTAGTGTAAAGCCAAAGAGATCTTTATCTCTCCAAAACGAGCTGAAACTTGTTGAGAAGAGATTTGACACGCAACAACCACAGCCCTCTTACTCTGAAGAAATGACTGGCTCCTGTATGAAGGCGAAGCCCATAGGACCGTCAGTAACGCCCCTCACAGGAAGGAGTGTCATAAATGAATCCACAGTCAGGGTTTGTACTGTTACTGTGTTGATTTTGACCAGCTGTATATTTGGATATGGAGCTTGAAAAATAGGAATTTCTTTCCTGTTTTGGTAAAGAATTAGATATTCTATCACAATCCTTTTATCTAAAAAGGGTTTAGTGATCTTAAATCATGAATAAATGATTGCAAATTCACTTTAGTAGAGACAGTTCCCTGTTATTCCAAAGGACTATAGAGCTACTGCTGTGATTTTATACTTCTCCGCCACAGATGTAAAAGGATATAAATGCTTTCCAGAGGAAGCTGAAGGCTGTGAATGTTTTCCTGAGAGTGGGGGAGGAGACAGGAGACACCTTCATGTTTCCCTCTGGGTTGGCTGTTTCTTTGCTCAGAAAAGCAGGGCTTGTCCTGACCCGTCCCGAATTACATGTGGAGCGAGGGAACTGCACTGTTTGGATTAAATAAATGCTCAAATCCTCAGCTTGGTTTGGTTATTGATGGTTCATTATTAAACAATAAGCTCTGACTTTTTATTGGTTTTATTTAACCTGATCTGTGGAATAAAGTCGTCTTTTATAGCAGAGTGAGAGCTTTACTGTGTGGCAGACAGATTACGGTAGTTGGAAGGGGGAAAAAAAAACAACAATCCAGCCAGGACAGTTTGGCTCACTGAAGTCATTAGACTGCTGATGAGATCATGTGTGTCTATGTTAGCTGCTCTTTTCACTGCAGCACAAACACATCAATGGAAACAGATTACATTTATAGTTGAATAGCAACCTCAAGCTTTAGTAATTAATTTATGGATTAAATTGACCCAACATACTAGATACAGATATGTTTACAAGTCCAATTCAAGTCTCTAATGGCTGAAATAAAAATTTTCTCTTAAATGTCATTTCATCTGGGTCACTTTTAACCCTCCATGGCTGTAGGTCAGGAATTCAAACACGTACTGTTTGTCCTTAGATTAATACATGAACTTATTAATTTGAACACTGGTCATGTTCATGTACAGTGATCATTGTCTCAAAGTTTTTAATATTAGCAGTTGTTTAATACCTAGCAGTTGATAACTGAACATGTAATTTATCATCCATAATTCTGATTAAGTTAGCTTTTTGCTATTTTTTTTTAATTGTTCAAATGTGGGCAAAGACAAGGATTAGCACTTGTTAATGTTAGAATTCTAGATTAACAAAGTGTTTGTTGTGTTTGCTATGATTAGGTTGACTCCTTTTTAGCTGTTAATAAAGTTTATTGGCCTTTTTTGATGATTGTATCTGATTTAACCACATGTACGCATCATACTGCATTGCTGCTGTTTGAGGATGTTTTTATTTAGTGTCTAAAAGCATGAAATGGATAAAAATGCATCACTATAACTAGAAGGGGTTAGAGCTACAACTGTGAGCAAATCCCATTATCTTTCTGACTAAAGTGGTGTTCTCTCAGGTATGACATATGATTCAGATCTGCTCTGAATTCAAAGGGAAATGTAATACAGTGGAAGTACATTCATACATCTATTTCTTTTGAAAACTGGGCTGGTGGAAGAGAATGAAGATCATATTTTCTGGCATTTATTGCAAAAAGGACAAAGAGTAGAAAAAAAGAATAAATCTGTGTTTTCGGCTTTAATTTGATCACCTTGTACTTTCAGAACACCATAAAACTCTGCTTTTAGAAATGAACCTTCCCTAGGTGAAATCTAAGGCTTTAATAACCAATTGGATTAATCGGGATTAATCAATTATTGAAATAATCGTCAACTAATATACTGACTGAATAATGGTTAGCTGGAGTGTAGAGACTAAAACATGCTTTAGCTGACAGTTATACCAAACTCGTACAAAAAAATATATAAACATTTTGCATTTAAGATAAAAAAAACAAAAACGTTCTCATCTGTCTATATGCTCTATCCAGAGCTCCTCAACGAGAAAAGATTTAGTTTCACCTGGTTTAATTTCACAAAAAATCTTCTTTAAGGAACCTTTTTTTCTTTCCGATTATTAATGGATTAACCAAAGAAATAATCAACAGATTAATCGATTTGCAAAATAGTTGTTCGTTGCAGCCCTTGTTTGATTTGTGATCAAGGAGTTCAGTCAAGGCTTAAAACTTTATTGGAAGCATACAGTGCAAAACAATTGATTAGCAAAATTCACACGATCTAAGCAAAAACCTTTTTAAATGTGCGAACTTAATTAGAAAAATTCATTATCCAAAATATTTACTTTAAAAAGTACAGTAAAAGGTATAATTGAACAAAATTCTATTTGTTTAATGCAAGACTTTCAGCGTATTACGGCTTTAGCTGAAACCCAATCTAGAATCACTTAGTTTCTCCACGTAGTTGTAATTGTGGAAAATGTTGAACTGTATTTATTTCTTTTAGCAATACGCTATAAAAGCAGCTGATTTAACTTACTCAGTGAGCCTAAGTTAAATGTCCCATTTGACTGGAGAAGGAAATATATTGAATGGATATTCAAAACAAATGTACCAGTGATAATAGATAATAATTGTTTGGATTTTATTTTTCTGAACTAAGATGCAACAGATAGCTCATTATTTTTAATGCATCCATTGGGATTTGTTTAAACTTGTGTTTGAACGTAAACCACTTCCTGCCAAGATTTCTGTTTATAGGTGAACAGGTGCATCTCATAAAAAAGGGAACTAATTTGTGTGCTATTCTTATATTGAATTTAAAAAGCCTATAACATACATTAGTTTTGATATTCATTTATATTTAATCTGTGGAAATGTTCCCTTGATTGGGTTTCAATTCGAATGCTGGACCCCCTCAGTATTGCCACTATTGTCAGCCCATTAAAGCTTTAGAAAACTGCATTTCTTTTGGGATTCAAAAAGAATTAGGGGAAGTCAGAAATCAGTTGATGAATAAATTTTGTGGAATACTGTCAAAAAAAAAAAAAACAAACAAACTCAGAAGATAATGAATGTGTGTGTTAAGGGTGTGCAAAATAATCGTCAAATCGATGAATCGTGATTCTAATTTTTGTGATCTACTGAATCGATTCTTGAAGGCAAGAATCGATTATAAAAAAAAAAAAAAATGAACAAATAAAATACATTAATGGTTGGCGCACATCAATCAAACCAAGTGGAATACAACTTCCAGTCCAGCAGATGTCGCTGCGGATGTGTTGACGCCTGCTGCTTTGTGTCATAAGCATGTCCGGACTGATTATCCTCATTTTGTTATTTTAAGTTTGATGAATCCTAAGATCTTTTTGTTGGTGTGTCCATGCCAGTAATAGTAATATTTCTGTCCAGTATTTGTTTTCATTGCAACACCTCCAATAGTAATTTCAATAAATACAGCTATGTATGAATTCAGTTGCTTTCAGTTATGTATCAATTGAAGACACTATCCAGATCACACCCAGCCAGTCAGCCACTGGTAAGGGCTGTATCTTTTTCTTACAGTGTTCAGTGAAAATATCACAATGCATCGCAATATTTCAAGTATCGTGATGCATCGTGATAGAATCGCATCGTGGCATGTGAATCGTGATTCGAATCGAATCGTGACTTCTTTGCCAATACCCACCCCTAGTGTGTGTGAATAGTTTTGTTCTGTGTGCCTCTGTGTTGCCCTGCGATGGACTGGCATCCTGTCCAGGGTGTACCCCTCGCCTGTAGACAGCTGGAGATAGGCACCAGCACCCTTTGCGACCCTGCTTGGGATAAGAGCGACAGAAAATGGATGGATGAATGGTAATGAATGTTATCCAGTAAAAACCTGCTGCGTCTCTAGTTCCAATGTCTCCTGAATCTGAATCCCACGCAGTCAGGATAAAGATGCAACGAGTAGACATGGCACAGCCAAAAGGTTTATATAATATATTGCTACAACTCTCTGAGGGATTCATATTCTCTCCTACTCATAGCTAACGCTTTTCTTTTTTTTTGTCCTTGAGTTGCCTTGGTGACGAGTCAGCGTGGTTCGAGATGGAAGATGGACAAAATGTGTTTGTGTGTGTGGGTTACTGCATTGGATGATGAGAGGCGTGTTAGTGCAGTATGGCTGAATGTTTCTACTAATACCTCAATGTTGGAGGTGTGAAATGCATGGTCAGACTGCTGGTTAGGATCTATCTACTGGAGCAAATGGCTGCATGCAAACACAATTCAAAGTTGCTGGAGGATTGAAATCTGAATCTAATCTTCAGGACTAAATTGGAGGCTTTTCTCCATTATTTATCATTTATTTCTACATCTAACTCCGTTTAAAATTGCCACTCAAAAGCCTGGGGCTTTTAAAAGCCCAGGTAGCATTTCCCTACTCATTTATCTGGGTAAATTCCCTTTCCCAAGGCTTTACTTTCCTGGGGCTTTGGAGCCTCTAAAGACTCAGTACTTTGTGGGCTTTTGAGGGTGGTATGTGTACATCTGCGGTGGGAGCAGCCTACTGAGCAGGGATCTCCAGTTAATCCCAGCCCAAAGGCAGGCAGTAAGTACTCGTTAATTAAAAAGTCATTTAAAGATGCTTTTATATTGAAAAATACACCTTTAAAACTTCATCTGTGTAGGCTGTTACATTAGAGGTTTGGAGACCCTCTGTGAGACCAGACTGGCTAAGCTAACTGGGTGCTAACAATCATTACACCTGCAGAGAGATCACGACTTGGATGCTGTCTGTTGGCTTATGGTGATCCTTCCATCGTCAGGGTTGGGGTTTTGAAACATATTGGTTAAAACTTGTTATGATTTGTTAAACTTGTAAAATTTTTTGTTTCTTTGTACTCAAATTATTATTTCCGTATTCTTGATACATCCATAGGCTTGTGACTTTTCTTTATTATTCATATAATACTTTGTTTCTGGCTTGAGTTTCAAGAGTGACAGATTTTTTGTTGTTTTTTTTTTGTTTTTTTTTCGACGATAGGCTGATAGGAAAGTGGGTATGAGGAAAGAGGAGAGACATACGTTAAAGGACCCCGGGTTGCAGTGAGCTTGTCGCAGATATTTTTGATCCACGCCCAATATTTTAGCGTAGTCTGCGCTATGTTATTCCACATCACAACTTAAGAGAGAGAATCAGGAACTAGCTGTGGGTCTAGATACGGCCGAGACGGTGAGGGAGTGGGGGCAAATTTGTGCGACAACAGAGGGACATGAGGGCGAAAAAGAGCGGGGATCCAGGTGGAAAAAGGGTCCCAGCGTTCTCGCCCTTCCAGCTGGTCCATCTTCACGAGTCGTTTTCCAACAAACAAAACAAGCCGGTAAGGTACCATACAGGAAATACGGTTAGTGTTGAGCGGATGTAGGTTTGACCAATCAGAGGCCTCCTGTCTGCAGCGCTGTCTGTGGTCACCTACAATTTTATTCTTCTAATTTTAGTTTTTTCTTTAGTGTTGCTAACAAGCCTAACTGCTAGCCATCACACTAAATCAGACACCCAAAAACTAACTTACTATTTGGGGGTAATTAATAGATTTTTATTGCAAATCAGTGGTAGCTCTTAGCATCATCATCCGTAGGAACAGATTTAGTTAAATATTTTGAGACCTGACACTTTTGAGTTTAATATCAGTTGTCGGAGATAAAAAAGGGAAGCCTACAATAGCTTTATAAGTAAGGATATGCCAGTGGTTTCATCTTAGCATCGTCAATGTGGACCAGTATGACGTTCAATGATGAGTCAAACTATTGAGGCTTGTGATGAATCATAAGGCTCCTTCATAGACTGAATTGAGAAAATGTAAGCTCTTTCAAGAAGCATTCATACATCTTTTTAAATATATGAAAGTATTATACAGTGTTATATAGTGTTAACAGTACAGTGTGTATCTGAGAAGACAAACAAGACTTGATTTTTTACAAAGAGAAATCATAGTTTGTTTTATTTTTTTTTGTTTTAAATTGGAGTAAAATAAGAATGTCCTCTTAATAAGGGCTCCAGGAATATTTTATGTATACAAGGTTGGTCATGTGGTATTTTTCCAGTTATCTGAAAAGAATTATAATGCAGAAATAAATGTTATTAGCTACTGGTTATCAGACCAAAAGGCAATATAAATATCAGTCCAGTTTCTCCTTTTTCTATATGATAAACAGCTGTCTGTCTTTAGAAGGAACGTGCAATCGATAGATAGATATGGGTGGATAGATGGAAATGAAAACAGGGGTACAGCTAAACCAAATAAATGTCACTGTGTCAAACAGTTTTACCTATCTCTTTCCACTAGAGGGGCAGCCATAGTTTATCAAAAGAGGAGTTGTTTCAGCCGGATCTCCCCTCATTGGAATGCAAGGAGCTCCTCTCTATCTCTGGGTTGGCAGGAATGGGAAGCAGAAAGGGCTAAACCATAAAAACTGAAGTGTGCCTTACTCAACAGCAGCACAAATTGTGCTGGATTATTGTTGTGGGGAAGAATTAGAGGATTTAAGTCAACCTCTGCTAGATGCAACATTTGTTTTTGTTTTGTTTGTTTTTTTCTTTATTTTTTCACATCCCTATTTTAGAGGATTTCAGCCAGAATTGTAAAAAAAATAAATAAATAACCTTACCATCAATTATCTGTTAATGGTTTATTAGATTAAAATGTGGCTATCCAATTAATTCATAACTTTGAACCAAAGTAATGTTACAGCAAAAACGTATATCCGAAAAGGATGCAGGAGGCACTTTATTCAGTTCTGTGTGTAAAAATATACTTTTTATAAGCTCCTTCAGTGATCACCTTATGATTCACATTTGGGCTTTTTCCTGTTTCGATGAACTTGACTTGACAAGGTGAACTTAACGGATTTGTATCTTAGAAGGATTCCCCTCGGTTGACAGCATCAGCCACAGTCAACTGTGGAATGTGTGACTATTAATGCAAGTGTTAAAGAGGCCATGCTTTGCACTGTGATGGCTTTCTAAACTAAGGATTTAGTTTCAGTATTAGTTGTATTTTCCTTTGGTCTTTAGATCAGATACACAGTATTTGAAGTCACACAGAATTATAATTATTTTTGTTTTGTTTTAAAAGAGGATTTGCACAAATTACCACCATGTTAATTCAATGAGAGCTTTGTTAACTGCACCTGATTTTTCCCTTATTTATGAGACTTTGACATAATGCCCCTTTGTTCAACAAAGGCGTGGAACTCCCAGAGGTTTGTAATAGAGAGGAGTTATCTATTTTACTTTTCTCTCTTCCTCTTTCAGACTCTCCCCACTTTTTTAACATCTAGGTGAATCCCAACTTTTTAAGACATGGATTTGTCACAGAAAATGTCTTTGCTTAAACTCCTAGAGTTGAGCAGCTGCAAGATTTAGGAGTGTGTGAAAGAATGGTGGTTTTCCTGTCAGTTAACTGATTCACACACCCCCACCTCCCACTTAATAAACAAGAAGCCACATTTACACAAAAGCATTTAAAGTAAAGTCAGATTCTGTAGTGAGAGACAACCCTGGCTCATTTAGGGTTGGCTGATTCCTCTGGCTGCCATGGAGACCCCAGTGTGGTGCATTTGTGGTGAGCGTAGATGTGCATGAGGGCGTATGCTGCATGAGAGTTCACTGAGCCCTTCATTTTTCTTCCTTAAATACACTATTCCCTGTTATTCATTGGTCCATATGAACTAAAAATCGCCTTTGTTTCAATATTAATGGTTAATGGAAGCTGAAAATGATGAAAAATGGTGTCGACTGTCTGCTGGCTGCTGATGAAACTCAGTTAGTAGCAGAGCTGTGAGTGAAAGTAGTTACTTGAGAAAAAACTAAGAAGACATATTGTCAAGCTGTGAAGTATTAAGGATGAAAAGTGCCACAATACAACAGAAATAAAATAACCTCCGAAATAATTATTTAAATGTGTTATTTATTCATTAATAATTGAAAGAAATACAGAATTTTTTCAAAATTAATATGGAATTGATTACATGGGCCTCAAAAGTATTTAATTTATTAAAAAAATCTTTTTAAGGTTCCAGTGCTTAAACTGTCGCACATTAAAGTCGAGGAGGCGGGACTAGGACTGCGCCAAAGAAAGAATCACTGTTAGCCCCGCCCACTGACTGACATCTTCTTATGTTCTCTTGTAAATTTTAGAGGCCGAACTACCTATAGAGAGCGCAGAGATGCTAACTCAATATGCTGCAAATAAGTGGCAAAATTTTTTGGAAAACTACTTATACCTTTCGTTAACTTTGGAGTAAAAGAAAAAACAGGAATAAGTTGTCTTATCTTAGGCAGAAGGAACCAATCAGATGTCGAGGTTTCTATGGAAGAGCAAAATGAGAAGACAAGCAGAAATGCCTCCTTATCTACCATTTCTATGTTCAGCATTACTCTGTTACTTAATAAGCTCTCTTCATGTGATACTATGCCACTTTATTGTGGTGGTATGCTTTAGCCACATGGGTAAAAACTACTGCAATAATGAGGTCATGCCACTTTTTTCAACGCGAAAATAAATCCTACCCCCCTGAATTCTAAAAGTAATAACCTTTTATGCACCTTTATGCCTGTCTCGCTGCAAAACAGTTTGTGTCAACTTGTGAAACTCAGTTAGTGGCATTTAACAACTTAACTCAAAGTAAAAAACAACTTAGCTATTGTAATCAGATGAGCAGCTTTAAAGCAAGATTCATATAGAAGTCTGGCTGATCTTGACAGACCTTGTTTTAGTTGGAGGGCCGTATTAGTTGTTGTTTTAGTAGTCAGAGGAAACCTCTTTGCTGGAGTTTCAGGAAACATCAGGTTGGTTTGTAAAGAGTGTAGTGAAGTTGAACCTTAAAGTTGGTAGATCAATGACTGATTAGACCGTATTTTGTCCCGTCAATCTCTGCTTCACTCCGCCATCATTCAATAAACGGGGTGTTGTATTTTATTCTGTGGGAAAGAACAGATTAACACATTTACATCATGTACCTGACTTAGTGCTTCTTAGTTTTCTTTTGCAGTCTCTGTAAATGCGATACCATCTGTGGTTTCAGTTTTGCATAAAATTATAAACACTGATGCTAAGAAATATTCAACTAATTTGTTTCTCCTTTTCACTCTATAGAGATGACACTCTTATATTTATGTATAATAACAGCAAAATCTTGATCCTGAATCATCATCATTTCTGTCTTTGTTGTCTAATTAAGTTCTCTAGGGTCAATCAACCTGCAGTCTACACAATTATCACTTTAAATAACTCTACTTTTTCATTAACAATGACCATAAATTTGCTTTCAAAACACTCTGACTTTATGAAGTTATAACAGTTTAAACTTCATCAAGATGGTCATAGCACCCTGTTATTGATCGACTGTTGGCATAAACCCATATTTGGTTTCTCATCTGTGTCAGCTCTGGGGATTTTCTGCAGTGGGTCTCCTAGTTCTTTGTGATATTATTATTATTGGACACTATTTGCAAGCCTGTTGACCTAACCCAGGGGTCTGTAACCTGCGGCTCCAGAGCCACATGTGGCTCATTGAATCCTCTCCAGCGGCTCATAAAATGTATATAAAGAGCTAAATAATTTACTATAAGTACCTATAAAAATACCAGTATTAAAAGCTTTAGTGTTTTTTTATAAGATGGAAAAGAATTACATCACAAGAACCAGAAATATGTTTTAAGAGCCACTTTTCTTTGAATTAGCTTGGAAATTATGTGTTTTTAATATTATTTTAAAATCAAAAAATACATACATTTCCTTTACCGGCTAATAAAAAAAGTTATATTTTGTGGCTCTAAACAACTTTTACTTGGTCGTACTCAAAGCAAAATGGCTGTTTGGATATGAAAGGTTGCAGACCCCTGGTGTAACCGATCAAGCTCCCTTTGTGGATGTTAGCTCAGAGTCTAAATCCTTATGCAGTTAATAATCAGCATATAACTCCTCTTGATGCAGTGATGCAGGCAAACCTCTCATGGCTCACTGCCCTGTTGACCATCAAAAGAGGAAATCTTCTCGCTTTGTGTTGAGCAACGTTGTGGGCTTGTGTACATTTTTTTTTCTTTCAAATGTTACTTTTTATAAAGTGTTCCTTTGCAAATGCAAATGTAGAGGTTAACAAAGTGACATACTATAGAAGTGTGAAAAAGGAAATGCAGCGAGATGATGAACTATGATTTCCTAGAACAGGATTTCACAGTTAAAAAAAGAAAAATTAAATTAAAGAAAAAAAAACTAGAAACAGAATGGCGTGGGTAACAGCATGGATACAAACAATTTTCACCCCCCCCCCCCCCCCCCTATCTGATTTCTGATTGGAGGATGTGCCCAATCACCTCCAATTATAAACAGCAGAATATGGACGCTCTAGTCTGAACCGGTTCTCCTATTTGATGCTTTTGTGTATTCTTATGGCTGCTTGGTTTTCCTGAAAACCATCCAGTTTGCATGTTTAGCTGCAGCCATGCAGAATACATCTAAGTACCTGTAGATGGAGGAGTTTAGTTAAAATCAAATGAATAAAGAGAGAAAAACATTTAAAGACGTACAAATAGTGTGACCCAAATTAAAGTGTTGTGATCACCGGAAGCATGTACAGATTGAAGCTTGTATTCGACGCAAAGGTTTAGAAAAACAAATCGTTTGTTGCTGCAAATTCAATATATGTACCTAAAGTCTGTCTATTAGCATAAAAAAAAACTTTAAGAATGAATTATTTAGAAAATACAAATCCAGATAACCATCATATCTTTTTCCATTTATTGAGAGCATATAATGATTGGCTTTTACTACACTGGAAATCAAAAGATGCGTGGGAGTTGTGAACAGACTGCCGGTCAGGCTTTCGTTCTCCCTGCTGGAGTGTTAATCCTTATGTCGACTGTGTTACCAAATGAAATAACTGGCACATTCATGCATAAGAGGATCAGAATATCCTGGACCAACACCTACAGAAGCTTGGCTGAGATCCTGGGCCTCAGTGGAGGAAGCTTTCTGATGAGCTCACTAAACCTAGACAGTCCTCACCCATCTGATGAGACATAATGGTCCCCCAGACTTGGTCAGTTTGGCCGTCTCTAGTGAGCCGTTTCTGCTGTCAACATTTCACCAGGGAATTACTGACACCTTTACTGTTGAAACGCCTGCTCTGAGAACACGGAGGCATCCTCTGTTTTCTGGGGTTCAGATCCGTTCCTGTTCTTATCACTTTCACCTCCTCCTTTTTGTCAGAACGAAACTGGATTAGATGGAGAAACAAGCAGCAAACTGGAGAATTCAATTTCAAGTAACAAACACTTCCTCTGATCCAATTGGATTATGCTTTTTTTGTAAAATGTTGTACTTAAACAGCCAGGGGGTGGAAAAGTCACCTATTTTTTCTCCTGAAGTGCGTGGAGGAGAAACGGAAGCATTTGATTGCATTTCAGTATCACTGAGTCACTTTTACAGGGTGTCTTGTGTTACTCTCCACAATGACAGATGGAAACAAAAGCAACGCACTGGACAAAGGTCAAGTCTCTTTTTCCTGAGAGTCTTCTTCCTGACGCTCCTGTTTTTTGTCACTCGATAAGATGTTTTCCCATTGATCTCTCAGCCATTTATCACAGTTGTATATCGTTTTTTTTTTACCCATCTCAGTTGTAAGAGAATGTAGAAAAATAGCTTAGCTAACTTGGAAGCATTAAAAATCTAAAGAAGCTATGAAAGAACGATTGATTCCGATGTTTGAATGGCGATGCATCAACAGTTTTTAGAACTAAAATAAAATAATCTAATACTAAATCTAATACTAAGATAACACTAGAAAAAAGGTTTGATTAACATCAAACTGAGCAATAAATGGTCCATTTCCCCCTTTATTTATCCAATCATAGTCCCTCTAGTGATTTATAAGGCCCACGTCTTGAACCCTTGTTGACATGAAAGTTAAATCTAGGTCTGTTTCACAAAACTGTCTGGTTTAGCAATAGCGACCAAATCGAAAGGAAACTTAGACGGCGTGGTAATGGGGAGATCCTCTGCTGGTGCCTTTCACTCTCCTTTTCCACTGAAGCCCTCTCGGGTATCCGAGCGTGTATGTGTGTGCATTGGTGTGCAGTTTCCTTCCCCTGGTGAAACTGGACTCCGGAAGTGTTCTGTGTGAACAACCAGTACCCTGGCAGCATTAATCTCACACAGATAAAAGAGCAACAAACCTCATCACACAACCACAGCATTATAAGTTGCATGAGAAGTTGGCTGATGGGACTGAAGCTCACATTGACTGGAGGAGACTTTCCATATTTTACAGGAGAATAGAGCTCCCTCTTGTGGGCATATATGATTCATTCTTTTTCTACTTAAACTAATTAAAATGAGTAGACAAAGTTAAAAAATGAACAGAATTGGGAAAATATTGTTTGGGGCTTTAAATGTGTTTTATTCATTAATCTAAAAAGAATATAATTATGGCTTAAACTGCTATGCCTTCAAACACAAGCACTTCAAAACAGTAGCAGTACAGAGAGTATGTTTGTTTGGGTTTTTTTTGACTTGCAATCATACTGACAGATGACGTCATTGAACAGCGCTGACAACCCGGTGAGTAGCATATTTAAAAAAAAGAACGTTTAAGGTTGTTTTAAGGACATTATCTGACATGCACTATGCAAGCCATTCTGAAGCAGCCAGGGGGGGATTCTGCATGAGCCAAATAGCCGAGACAGGACCAATCGTCAAAATTTTGGTGTCGATCATTCGATTTCATCCTGGACACTACAGAAAAGGGGCTAAAAGTGTTAAAAACCGGAATTTCCCTTTAAGCAACATTTAGTAGCACTTAATTGTGTGGTTACTAACTGTTATTTAGTGACCTTTGGTCATTGCTTGGACCACTCTAGAGCCTAGCTTTACATTTAAAATCCTCGCAAACAAAAACGTTCTCATTTCTGTAGAAATAGTTCCGTGCTGGTATTGATTTGTCTTTTATTACCATGGCTTAAAAAAAAATCCATGTTCATAACTTTTCAGACTTATATCAAAAACTTATATGAACTTGTTCTGTTCCTTGGATCATATTTATTCAGTGCCATATTAGTAGCTTGAGATACTTTTCCACTTTCAACAGCATTTTCTACTGGTTTTTATTCAAAACCATTTTAATAGTTTGCACTGCATGTTTTATGTCTGCAGACATTTAAAACTCTGCTTTTAACATCAACGTTGCTCTAACAGAAACCAAACACTAGAGGGCAGTAGTCCTTTGGTTAAAAAGTGAGTCCTATGGTTTCCATCCTAAAACTTAATGGCATGTCAGTTCACTGAAATAACAGTGCAAACAAACATTTTTAAGGTTTCTTCTGTTCCGTCTGCCATTTGTCTGCACTGTGAAATGCATAGAGACCAAAAATCAAGATAAGGAATCTACATAAACACCATACCACACTGTGCGGGTGTACAGCAGGGTAAGTGTGTCTGTGGTTACCTGGTGTCTGTCCAATCATAGCGTGATCCAGATGATTTCCACATTAACCTCAATGGATCAAAGTGAATTCAGCTGGCAGGCGATGAATCCTCTCTCTCTTTTACACACATTATTTCAGACCCTTTGTTCCATCCTTCTCCTTTACACTAACAGACTGAGGATTGCACTGAGGGACACTTTAACTTGTCAAACATCAAATACTAGATGATACACAGATACATGATGGTGGGAGATTTAGTTGGGCTAAAAACAGGGTGATGATGGCTTCAAATTGAGATCCATTATAAAATGCTGTTTTACTTTAGCTGTACATGCATTTTGAGATGATTTGTCAAAGACTGGGTGAATAAAAGGAGTCAAGTGTATATAACTGTTATGATAAATGATGCTCACAGTATATCAGATGTTTATATTCTCCCCTAAAGCCCATAAAGTGAAGAAGTGACTGTAAAATATAATGTATTGCCACTTTCTTTACTTAAAGCTGAGCTAATCAGCAGGACATCAGAATCGATAGAACAAAGCCCCAGATGATGTCAGGCGTTCCCATTTAACATGCAGACCTTTATGAATGGTGCACTCCAGGCTTTTTAATAATGCATGCTCATTGCTTGTCTGTGTCCCCACCTCCCCCCAAAAAAACATAACAAAGAGACGTGGGAAAACATATCAGGATCCAACTGTGTGTCTACACCTCTTTGAAAAACGGTATAACAGCTGTTATGAATTATAGCATACTGGTAAAATGAGTGTGTTCTAACCGGATTATCTCTGTTTTGAAAACACTTCCTTCACGTCGGGTTTAGGTGCATAAAGCTGTGGATTCTGTTTCACACCAGTGCTTCTCGAGGCTTATTAGAGGCCACTTACATGGAAAACCAGCTGTTTGCTCTTTGTGTACTCCGATCCACTTACGCTAATGTTCACACACAAGCTCTTAGAAACTGATTGCAAAGTGTGTTTTGGTGGAGGTTAAACAGGATCAAGTATTTAATGTTTTTTTTTTATTGCTAGTTTGTTTTGTACTCATCACCAGTAAATATTTCAGCTTGAAGCTGAGAGGAGATAGTGGGGGGGGGGGGTGCAGGGTTTTCCAACACACACCCATACACTACCATCCCTCCTGAGAGATGAGCAGCCCCCTCCAATCCTCCCATCACCCAATCTTCCCCTCAGGCCTTTAGCTGGGGTTGGCATGTCGAGGGGGGCTAAAAGCAGTGGATGGGGCTGGGGTATCTGGGTAGATCAGGGTGTTAGGAGCGGTGGGGGGCAGTTTGGTTGGCTGCCTAATTACACACATACCAACCCACAGTGTCAGTGGGCTGGTAGCGATCAGGCGGACTTCCTCCAGGGCTTGTGGCAGGAAATCTTTATTGATCTCCAGAAATAACATGATAGGACCCAGAGACATTTTGGTTTAAATCAAACGTCATTCATTTTTTCTTTCTGCAGTGTTATTGTAATACTCTAATAGCACAGCCATTGATATTCATTGAAAGCTTTCCATGTACTGAACCCCATTTCTCCGTCGGTCACTGATCTGACATCCCTTTCATAGATGGGAAGAGATTAACGCCTCATTTTAATGAGATCAGTTGAGCCCCTACAAACCCTGGACGTTTGATCAAAGTGCGATTATATGTCAGATTCGATCACATTGACTGTGTGGAGGGGAAACGTGGTGCATCGTGTTTAATCCAAGAGAAAGCCTCCTCCGTCCTTCAGAACAAATCCAATCCACTGTAAAGACATCCACAAAATGCAACAGCCTTTCTCTACATGAAAACCAAGAACTGCTTGAAGTGAAGATCGTATCAATCCACTTATCTTATCCCCCCCAGCTGTTCTACCCTAAAGCCAGTACACACACACACACACACACACTGTGACAGACATCACTGAAGGCTGACCTTTCTGCAGAATAAACTACCATGTTGCTGTGATAAAAGAAAGGCTGCTTCCCCCGTCATTGGCAACCAGACGGACACTTCAGCAGCTCTCCACAGTACCTGAGCGTATTGTGTTGGCTGTGTGGGAGTTCAGGGTGGAGCAAACTGTTGTAGGGGCACTTCATAATGGCCCTCTTTTATTACACAGCGTGACTGCTTATTCACTTCTGATCGATGTGGGTTTAGGAATCTCCAGGAAGGCTAACCTGCTGCCTGATTTGTTTGTGTTTCTGGTCTTTGTTTGGCTGTTGCCCTTGAATGATGATGCATTCAGAAGGATGAAACCGGCAGCCTTGTCTTAAAAAACAAAACAAAAAAAATCTTGAATCAGGTGTGTATGTGAGAAATATCTTGTCCCAGAGTTAGAACAAAGGAGGCATATGTCTGGATCATCAATCTATTTTTGATGAAGAGCCACTCGCCAATGTTTTTCTCTGTCTGCTCCCTCTGTAGGAGGCTCTTTATGTCTATGCATCCTAACAGCAGGCCTATATTCATTAATAATCCTCTGCTAAATGCCAGAATCAAAAGATAAAGATTTAACTCTTTAATCATCCTTATGTTGACCCGGTGCATGTTTTCATCAGCTGGCTCATTATCTGGCCTGTAGTGAGACAAAGGAGTGTCTCCAAAGATCGAGGAAAGAGGAAGGGAGGGGGGTGAGTGGTTTTAGGGGTTCCTCCTGTCATCCTTTGTGTCCTAATTGAAGTTTTTCTGCCTCCAACCCTCCAGACTAACCCCCCTACGATGCTGGGAGATGGAGAAGGGAATGTGGGGGGAGTTGGCCCATCAGAGGTTTGAGGGGAGAGGTTCATGTCAGCCTTTGTTGCCACTGCTGTGATGTCTGTCCCTGATTGCCCTTCGCTGTAGCTCGGGTTCATAAAACAACAGAATATAAAAGGCCTGATGGGAGGTAACATAATGCCACAAACCTCCAATTTCTTATTGATTATATGGCTGCTACTTAAGATTAAAGTGAGGTAGGGAAACACAGGTGTCTTTACATGTTGAATCAACTTTCAAGGACTGGAGTACAAGGTGTTGCCATGGAAACATAAGATGAGTCTCCCTCAAAGCATAACATATGTCCCATACAGCAGATATCTATTTTTAATATTACTCTTTGATTTACATGTAAATGTGGATATGGCAGCCAACTGTGACAATGCACTAATGTATAAAGCTGTTCACCCCCAAGCTTACTGTGGAGCTGAGTATGAGAACAAAGAGATGAACTTTGTGGATCCAGCAGTCCTGGATTAGAGTACATTATTTCTGTATGACATCACTGACCACCTGAATGTCCCTAGATGAAGCTTCAGTATTTTGCTCACCTCTAGATACAAAATTATTTGCTGAGCCGATAAGAAATAGCGGTGATATTGCTGCAGTCAGTTTTAGATATCCAGAGCCTTCACCATGCTGTGGTCAATTACTCTTAATGGGTGTAGACAGAACATCTGCATATCTTAGCAAGAGATTATTAAATGTTATTGCTTGGAAACTGAATATGTTTTGTGTCAGGGTTATAGTGGTGACACAACAATGCTGCATTTTAAGGTTTTAAAGCTACTGAATATTTCTATGCGTCTGAAAACTCTGGAGCAAACTGGATTCCCTTGAGCTCAACATACAGCTTTGTTATACAATGTTATATTCAGGGCACAGCATTAATATAAGGAGTGTTTACTGGTGGTTTCATGTTTACTTGAATCTAATGTGGATTATTTTCTTTTTATTAACATGAATCTGGTCAATTATATATATATATATATATATATATATATATATATATATATATATATATATATATATATATATATATATATATATATATATATATACACTATATTGCCAAAAGTATTTGCTCACCTGCCTTGACTCACATATGAGCTTAAGTGACATCCCGTTCCTAATCCATAGGGTTCAATATGACGTCGGTCCACCCTTTGCAGCTAGAACAGCTTCAACTCTTCTGGGAAGGCTGTCCACAAGGTTTAGGAGTGTGTTTATGGGAATTTTTGACCATTCTTCCAGAAGCGCATTTGTGAGGTCGCACACTGATGTTGGACGAGAAGGCCTGGCTCTCAGTCTCCGCTCTAATTCATCCCAAAGGTGTTCTATCGGGTTGAGGTCAGGACTCTGTGCAGGCCAGTCAAGTTCATCCACACCAGACTCTGTCATCCATGTCTTTATGGACCTTGCTTTGTGCACTGGTGCACAGTCATGTTGGAAGAGGAAGGGGCCAGCTCCAAACTGTTCCCACAAAGTTGGGAGCATGGAATTGTCCAAAATGTCTTGGTATGCTGAAGCATTCAGAGTTCCTTTCACTGGAACTAAGGGGCCAAGCCCAGCTCCTGAAAAACAACCCCACACCATAATCCCCCCTCCACCAAACTTTACACTTGGCACAATGCAGTCAGACAAGTACCGTTCTCCTGGCAACCGCCAAACCCAGACCCGTCCATCAGATTGCCAGATGGAGAAGCGCGATTCGTCACTCCAGAGAACGCGTCTCCACTGCTCTAGAGTCCAGTGGCGGCGTGCTTTACACCACCGCATCCGACGCTTTGCATTGCACTTGGTGATGTATGGCTTGGATGCAGCTGCTCGACCATGGAAACCCATTCCATGAAGCTCTCTGCGCACTGTTCTTGAGCTAATCTGAAGGCCACATGAAGTTTGGAGGTCTGTAGTGATTGACTCTGCAGAAAGTTGGCGACCTCTTCGCACTATGCGCGTCAGCATCCGCTGACCCCGCTCCGTCAGTTTACGTGGCCTACCACTTCGTGGCTGAGTTGCTGTCGTTCCCAAACACTTCCATTTTCTTTTAATACAGCTGACAGTTGACTGTGGAATATTTAGGAGCGAGGAAATTTCACGACTGGATTTGTTGCACAGGTGGCATCCTATCACAGTTCCACGCTGGAATTCACTGAGCTCCTGAGAGCGACCCATTCTTTCACAAATGTTTGTAAAAACAGTCTGCATGCCTAGGTGCTTGAATTTATACACCTGTGGCCATGGAAGTGATTGGAACACCTGATTCCAATAATATGGATGGGTGAGCAAATACTTTTGGCAATATAGTGTATATATATATATATATATATATATATATATATATATATATATATATATATACAGGTGCTGGTCATAAAATTAGAATATCATGAAAAAGTAGATTGATTTCAGTAATTCCATTTAAAAAGTGAAACTTGTATATTATATTCATACATTACATACAAACTCATATATTTCAGATGTTTATTTTGTTTAATTTTGATGATTACAAATGACAACAAATGAAAATCTCAAATTCATCATATCAGAAAATTAGAATATTACTGAAGACCAATAAAAACAAAGGATTTATAGAAATGTTGGCCAACTGAAAAGTATGAACATGAAAAGTATGAGCATGTACAGCACTCAGTATTTAGTTGGGCCTCCTTTGGCCTGTATTACTGCAGCAATGCGGCGTGGCATGGAGTCGATCAGTCTGTGGCACTGCTCAGGTGTTATGATAGCCCAGGTTGCTCTAATAGTGGCTTTTAGCTCTTCTGAATTGTTGGGTCTGGTGTATTGCATCTTCTTCTTCACAATACCCCATAGATTTTCTATGGGGTTAAGGTCAGGAGAGTTTGCTGGCCAATTAAGAACAGGGATACCATGGTCCTTCAACCAGGTACTGGTAGCTTTGGCACTGTGTGCAGGTGCCAAGTCCTGTTGGAAAATGAAATCTGCATCTCCAAAAAGTTGGTCAGCTGCAGGAAGCATGAAGTGCTCTAAAACTTCCTGGTATGTGGCTGCGTTGACCCTGGACCTCAGAAAACACAATGGACCAACACCAGCAGATGACATGGCACCCCAAACCATCACTGACTGTGGAAACTTTACACTGGACTTCAAGCAACGTGGATGAAGTGCCTCTCTTCTTTTCCTCCAGACTCTGGGACCTTGATTTCCAAAGGAAATGCAAAATTTACTTTCATCAGAGAACATGACTTTGGACCACTCACCAGCAGTCCAGTCCTGTTTCTCTTTAGCCCAGGCAAGACGCTTCTGACGCTGTCTGTGGTTCAAGAGTGGCTTGACACAAGGAATGCGACAGCAGAAACCCATGTCTTTCATACGTCTGTGTGTGGTGGTTCTTGAAGCACTCACTCCAGCTGCAGTCCACTCTTTGTGAATCTCCCCCACATTTTTGAATGGGTTTTGTTTCACAATCCTCTCCAGGGTGCGGTTATCTCTCTTGCTTGTACACTTTTTTCGACCACATCTTTTCCTTCCCTTCGCCTCTCTATTAATGTGCTTGGACACTGAGCTCTGTGAACAGCCAGCCTCTTTAGCGATGACCTTTTGTGTCTTGCCCTCCTTGTGCAAGGTGTCGATGGTCGTCTTTTGGACAACTGTCAAGTCAGCAGTCTTCCCCATGATTGTGTAGCCTATAGAACTAGACTGAAAGACCATTTAAAGGCTTTTGCAGGTGGTTTGAGTTAATTAGCTGATTAGAGTGTGGCACCAGGGGCCATCAATTTTGAACCTTTTCACAATATTCTAATTTTCTGATATGATGAATTTGAGATTTTCATTTGTTGTCATTTGTAATCATCAAAATTAAACAAAATAAACATCTGAAATATATGAGTTTGTATGTAATGTATGAATATAATATACAAGTTTCACTTTTTAAATGGAATTACTGAAATCAATCAACTTTTTCATGATATTCTAATTTTATGACCAGCACCTGTGTATATATATATATATATATATATATATATATATATATATATATATATATTAGGGATGGAACGGTTTATGAAAACCGTCCGAACCGTTCGGTTCGACTGTCTTGGTGCGGTTCGGTGTGTTGCGTTCAGTTCATGCGCTGCTCCTTTTTCTCATAGGCGACGCATGTACACTCCAGAGCAGAAGGTGGCGCTACTGCGACCAAAGCCAACCACCAGCAGTAAACAAGAAGAAGAAGAAGCGGAGCAGCGTAGCCGGGTGTAGCAGAAAAAAAATCAGCTGTTGTGGAGAATTGTGTGGGTATGGCGAGTGGGAAAGAACAGGAGTTGGAAGACGCGCCAGCAGCACTTTATAGGTTTGCTGTATGGGACCACTTTGCATTTAGAGTGACCTACGATGACGGCGGAAAGAAAGTTGTGGATAAATGTGCAACAGTGTGTAAGCATTGTGCTACACGTTTTGTTTATGCTAACAGCAACACGACCAACATGTCAGGCTAACCCCGAAATCCCACATACTCCGTCAGCGCTCCGCTCCGCTCCGCCCCGCGCCGCTCCGCCCCGCGCCGCTGCGCTCCAGACCGCCTGCACAAAGCAAAGCCTACAGCCTCCGCTGTGGCTCCCGTCCGCTCCGCTCTGAGTTCCTTTGGGATCGTAGAGGCCATGCGCGAGATGATTAAATTCAAAGCAGCAAAACATGCGGAAATGATCCATGGTTTCCACGGATCATTAAAAATAATTACAATTCATACATTTTTTGGGATTTTTTCATTAATTTCATAAATTTTTATTTTTTCATTAATTTTTATAATTTTTTTTTTTTTTTTTTTTTTTTGGTGTAACAATAAACATATACCGAACCGAAAACCGTGACCACGAAACCATTAACCGAACCGTGGATTTTGTGAACCGTTCCACCCCTAATATATATATACCTTTGACTGAAATGTCTAGCACGGTCATTTTAAAATTTGTAAAAAAAGAAAATTCTTATCCTTATTATTGAGCCTCTTTCCTGTTTAGTTCTAATTCTAGATCTATATAATCTTTTATCTCTAAATTACTGTTTATTTGGTATGGATGTAGAGGGGGTATGCATGGTTCTGACTAGGGTTTTAAACAAACAATGCACTAAGGATTAAATGCTGATTTTTGGTTTATTAGATTAAAATGTGTTCAATTCGATTTTTTTTATAGAGTTTGCCTAAAATATTTTTTTCAGCATTTTATTGTTCATTCTTAAGTAGACCCTCGCTGGTAATTTGCCAGTGATAGCTTAATTTAATTTGCTTATAAGCTTCTTAAGTTCTCACCTAAACTTATTAAACTTATAAATAAGTTTAATAATGTGTAAGAAAACATTTTATGCATATAGATGATGTAATGTATATATTTTTTTATTCGTCAGGTTGTTAAAAAAATGTTTAGCCTTTCATTACCTGTGAAGATCCTCTTGATATAAAAGAACATGGCTCCTTATCAGTGAATTGATAGTTGATTCTTCTTCTTCAGTTTTGACTAGTGTTTGCATTTCCGTCATCATTATTGACGTCAGTAATGGTATTATTTATACATGAATGAAAGGAGTTGGGATAAATTAAGATCACACGATCATGGTTATAGAGCACTTATACTAAATGATAAACAATCAAATAAAAAACATTTTGTCCTTTTTTTTAATACATATTCACTGCTCTTAAATAAGATCTTGAATGACTTTTAATGGAAGCAGGATTATTTTCCAGTTATTTAAGAAAGGGAAAAAAATATAATCATAATCATAATGCTCAAACGTAAGGTTGGCCAATGATCTCTAATCTATGCACCTCTGCTCTGTAAGTATTTCGGTATGCTCTCTCTTGTCTTACAATTTATTACAAAAGATCAGACCTTTTTTTGTTGTTCTTTAATTTGGAAACAAAATATTTAGGACATCACAGCCGTCCTGATTTCGTGCATAAATAAGAAGGAAAATCGAATAGCTTTGATAGTTTTAAAAATTAGAGTAGCATCCAAGAGTTTGTCTAGTTATTTTGGACCAGCTGTTCAGATTCAGCAGCTGTTACTCGTGGAAAACAGAGATTCTGTTGGCTATTGCATGTAGTGACACAAACCTTTTGCTTTACAGCTGCTTCTTAATTCGTTCCTGTGCTTAAGAGAGGTAGAGAGCGTAGCTGATGAGGCATTTGCTAGAGAGAGAGAGAGAGATGGAGAGAGAGAGGAGGGGTGGGTGAGAGAGGGAGTGTTTCTCCCTTTCCCTAGCAACGGTTGGCGGTCTCCAACCTCTTGTTTTCTTTCGCGCTCACACGGACACATCTCCTACACTCCATCAGCTCGCTCGCCTTCAGCCTGTTGGACCCCTGAGGTGTCTCTTCACGTTAATTGTCTCCAAATGTTACTTTTGGCTTTTCTCTATACAACAAAGGCTTTTTATCAAGGATAAGAGAAAAAAAAGCAATCATTCGCAGAAAACACAGATTAAAGAGCGGCGGACATAAGAGGGAAGCAGAGTGAGTGACAGAAGGAGGGTAAAGGAGGATGGAGCCTCTGAGCGCTCACGGTCTGCCCCGGCTCTCCTGGATCGACACTCTCTACAGTAGTATGTATCTTTCCAGCCATCCATATCTCCACTTATCACTTGTACCTCAAGCCGTTTTATTTTGCACCCCCACCTTTCCTCTTGGTGACTCTTACACCCATGGTAACATGCACACTGTTAAATATCTTTTTATCTTTACCTTTACTCAAGTGTAGCTGTGAGTAACTTCAGCCTCTTCTTTATCATGTGCGTCAGATAGAGGGAACAAGCCAAACTGATTCATATAGGGGGGGGACCCTTTTATCTATGGTATGGGTCTAACAACCAGGAGCTAGAACTTTCTGTTCCAAGCCATGCAGAAGAGCAGCTCTCTGATGTTGAATTTTAATCAATCCTTTACTCTATACCTCATGCTGTGTTGTAGGCTGAGCAGTGGGTCAATAAGTGGTCAGCTGGTAGTCCTGTTTAAATCAAATATTTCAACATTCCCTTTGGAAATGCTCTTCTAATACACCCCTGACCTTTTGGTTCTTTTCAGCTTTTTTATTATAAAAGCTTTACAGTAACAATGATATGGATGAGTACTTGTTCTAGGGCGCGCTGGTGCTGTTCTCTGAATTTAACCCACATCTGATCAGCTGCAGCTGCAGTTCTGGGAGTGTTGTTGAGCTGCTTTGTGTGTTCCCTGTGAGTCTGGGGCACATGGCACAGCCTCCTGAGATTTCCTCCACTGTGTCACTGCTGTTACCATGTTGTAATCTCCTGAGAGAAAGTAAACAGGAGAGGAAGAACCACATCAACTCATTTTAACTCTGGAAAAATGTGCTCCTCTCTTACCCCTCCCTTAGTCTCATAGACTGTGTGAAATCTGATAATTTTCTGCTTAGTCTTGTGACATTTTTCCTCAGATTTACACTTTTTTCTTTCTTTTTGCATTTTGCTTCTGGGGAAATTTGAATAAAAGATTCTTTGGTAATATTTTTTTGTAAGGGAAATTATTTTAGAGATGAGAGCCAAAGCTGCCTCTCTCAGAAGCAAGGAAACTACAAAACTGATTATTGGACAGAGATCTGCACATTTAAAAAAACAAAATAAAATACATTTTTGTGCCTTTAAAACCATTTTTGTACATTTAAAATTAACCTACACTGTATCCCTAGATGAAATTTCATTTACAGTGTGGCTATTTCAAATATATCTGCTACCCAGGTGAATATTAAAGACTGGTTTACACATCAGGAGCACCAAAGCATGGCATGTTAACAAACAGGCATCATTTATCTGCGTTACCACACATCGGCCATAATACCGCTCCCTGGGCATTAATCCTTCTGAAATGTCTGACAGTTATTCAAGGTTTCTTTTGATGTTGTTTTTTAAGCCTAAAGTAACTCTGGTGTGTTTTCTGGGGCGTTTTTTGTGATCATATAAGAGCTTTAATGAGCCCTTTTAAATGGTAGAAGGATACCATGTTGTTGAACAGCTCCTCAGGTCAACGGATTTAAATTCTTTTTTTAAAAACAGCAATTATATAACCTACATTTGTTCAGTCTTTAGGGCTGTTTCTCTTTCTCTCTAGATTTAATTAATAAGTAGACTAAGTGGACTGTCAACATGCTGCCCTAGAAATGCAGATTCTAAAAGAAAAAGGATGTATTCACACCTGCCATGTAGGGCTGGGCGATTTTTGCCACAAACCAAAACGACTCTAAATCTGTGGTTGCAATATTTTTCCTCACACATGCCACAAACAACAAATATGCCCTATAGTTGTAGTTATACATGTTTGGATACGAGGTGTAATTGAAACAGCTTGAGCTTTTCTTTGCTTTTCTCTATTGATGTGATTTTTTTTTTCTTTTTCTAGAGTATGGCTTGTTGACATTGTTCGTTGTTAAACGCAATGTTCCAGCCTATAAAAAAAAAAAGGCTTTTATTGCTACTTTAATCATTGGTAATATTGTGATTGTTTAAGGTAATAGTAATCCCTGGGACTGCACACATTTATCTTTTTTTTATATATATATAAATTATTCCCAGTTGAGAGAAGAAGCTTCTCTCTGCCTCCAGGGTTTCATTGTTTTCATGGCCTTTGATCTTTAAATGTTAGAGGGAGCCCATTTTGGAGTCTTTTAACCAAAGTTTTGGTACTTTGCGAATTAGTACATTCTTCTTGCTTACATTCATTGAGCTGCATGTTAGCTGTGCCTCACTTTTCCTTCTGGGTGGCAACAAACCCACTTAAAGAGTATTATTGCCACCTAAAGGGCTTGAATGAGAATTAATGTCTTTTTAAATTCAACGTGACCAAAAAGTGCTTCAACTTTTTAGAATACTAGATATTGTAAATGCAATTAGTTGTCCAAACCTGCTGCCAGGTTTGGTGCAGTTTATTTGGACCAAAGTCTGTTTGCAACTTTATCCGGCCCTGTTGAGCTGATAGGAACACACTAGAGCATATTCAGCTCTGAACCAACCACCCAGACCAGGACCATCTACTTCCAAACAGACTCTGGTGCTATTTACTCCTGGTCTGACTACAAAACATCTCTGATCCGATCCAACTGCTGGAAAATGTTTGGAGTATGCTTTTTATAATGCAGGTCGATGCAGTTCATGATGCTGTTGCCTCGATTTAGAGAAACAAGCACCCTTATGTTTCCATTGGCTCCAGTTGTCCCTCATGACTGGAAATGCTCTGCCAAGCTGTATATTTTTAGATGCTCATTGCATACATTACTGCTAGTTTTATGAATCGGGTCGATGTTTCTCTGTGATGAGTTTCCATCATATTCTGTGCATCCTGGCATTCCTGTGAAGCTGAATATTTTTTAATTTTTGAAATCAGAGGCTCAGTGTACATTCTAGCAGACCTGATTATTAGCATCACAGTAGATTGGATCCAGGCTGTCCTTTTGTGAGACAAAGGCCACACACCTTTATGCTCCTGAGAGCTCATCACCTTTTAATTTCTCATTGTTTGTTTCCTAAACCCCTCCTCTCCTCAAGGGATTAACACCGCACCGCCACATTTCATATTTCCTGCATATGTATTTAGATTGGCTCCTTCAAGGCTTCCAGTTTATCAGTAACACCCCCAAACGTGTGAGCTGACTCATGCTTGAGCGGAGGTTGACCCGTCCCTCTCCTTTTAAACCAGTATGCATCTCAACTAAAGCTTCCTCTGTGTTCTAGTGAATTACTAACACAAGGGTGTAATTGCATCTCTTCTTTTCACTAACTGCCAACGTGTTAATGGCAGTGTGTGCGTTAAGCAGTGACCGCACATCCTGAACCGCAGCAGCCAAGTGGGAGTGAATGCTCCGAGGCAGAGTGAGTCTGCTTCTCCCTTAGAGACTGAAGTCTTTCTGTTTAACCCCACAGCTGCTCTAGATGGAGTGTTTTATATCTACTTTGTGTTTTTATAGTCTGCTGTTTGTTTTGCAAATTGTAATACAGTACATTTTTTACTACACCAGTTTGTAGAACCATAAAATAAATGAAATAAGTCGAGGCCTTTTATCTGTCTTCTGCATGATTTTGTCCCAGTCAGCATCTACAGTAAAGTAGTTGAGTCTCAGAGAGCAATTAGTGCATCTCAATTTCTTTTCTTTGCCAAAATCTAATTTTCTTGCTAACATCTTTTTTTATCTGCTCTCTTGTTTCAATTTAAGAGGATGATCATTGTCTCCAGTGGTTTTCTCACGCAGACCCATAAACCCAATCAGTTCTGTTCTAATCTGCTGCAGAGTGAGGAGTTTTTTTTTTTTTTTCCTCTAGTGGGATGGTTTGGTGCCTTAAGCTGCCATCTCAGTTTTCTGTCTTGAAATCTGTCTTTATCAGATGGTATAATATCATGTAACATTCATCATCCTAGCAGCTTTATTGCTTTGTTGCAGCAGTGGTTTCTAATTATTTTCTATCTGAGCGTTGCTTCACTGGTTGATGTTTTTTTTTTTTTTTTTTTTTTTACTGTGTCGCCTTTACACAAACCCTATTAATGAAGATTAATGTGTATCTTATAAACAGGATCTTTAAAGCGTAGTAAATGAACACATAACATCTAATTACCATCTAATTAATCTTTAGTTTATATAGTATTTTTTTAATACCTACTTTGAAAGTCAGGATGTTTCTGATGTCAAAGTTTCTGCAGGACAGTTAAACATAACTTCATCCTTACAGTTGCAGTTTCCATTAAACTCACATCTTGCTCTGGTTGATGATGATAAAAAAAAAACAGAAGTGTTTTGCCCATTTAATTAGCCTTCTACTATATGTGCCGTGGTGTTTAATTGCTAGTGTTTTAGCTGCTCTCTGTGCAGCTCTGCCTGAAAGGAGTGCACCTCAAAGATGGACATAGACATAGCAGCAGCCATTACATTCTCTCTGCCATGGAAAAGGTGGCTGAAACAAAACCAGTTAGCTTTTTAGCAAAAGTTAAACTGTTTTTATTTCTGAAAATGACTTCTTCTTTTTATTTATTTAAAATGGGATCAACCACAATTACTGGTGTTTTATATAGCACCTTAGGCTACGTTTACTCGGCAGGCCGTAATGCTCAATTACAATTTTCTTTTTTTCTTTTTTTTGCGTTACCTTTCACATTTCTATATATAGGCGACTATGTGATCTCCTGTGTGAACTGCATTCACACAATGCAAGTTTCCCGCATGTGCAGTAGAGGACGCAATGACGTCACCAACATGCTCTGTGTTTAAACATGGATGGTATTGCTGGAGCGCATCTAGCTACCTTTTAAAAGTATATATCATTTATGCTGATGTCAATTTGGGGCGATATCGACATCTTTAAACACTTAAAGCTGTATTATTGGTATTGAAACAGAAATAAAGAATTGCACTTCAAAGTAATTTAAACTTCATCTCAATCACTTTAAATCACAAATTTTCATCCTAAACTACAACAAGGAATAAATTAGCTTTAAATGCATGTGTGTTTCCAAGCAGAGCATTGTCCCTCTTTGTCCTTCCGTGAGTTTGAGAGCTGCTGCCACCTCCACAGCCTCTGTGATGGTCTCAGTCTTCTGGTTCCCAACTGTAACAGCCACAGAATTAGCCTCGTCTCTGTCTTGCTCCAGTGGCATGTGCAGCTACATCAGAGGGCAAAGCTGGATTATGTAATAACTAGGATATGGACATTTTGGCATGTAGGGGCTGATGTGGCACGTGGACATGCAGGGACATAACGCGTGCACATATGTCATTGGATTTCCCATAATCCGATTCACAGTGAGGGATGCTTGAGTTTCTATGTGTGTGTGGGAATGCATAAAAAAAAAATCCTGTCATGAAAGTGTGTTGGAGAGCTCAACCAACCAAACCATGGGAATCGGGATTAGAGGGGGTTTGTCAGTGATGAAAGAATGGAGCATGAGTCCTCACTTTTATTGATTGAAGCATTCTTATAATAAATTTGTGATAACATGGGGGCGACAGTGGTATTGGATCTAGGGGTTTGCCCTTCAATCGGAGGGTTGTCAGTTCAAGCTCCGTCTTTCAGAGTCATGCTTGGGCAAGACACTTCATCTGTATTGCCTACTGATGGCCGTCAGAGGCCCCGGTGGCACCAGTGTACGGCACCCTCGCTTCTGTCAGTGAGCCCCAGGGCAGCTGTGGCTATAATGTAGTTTGCCATTATCAGTGTGTGAGTGAATGGGTGAATGACTAAATGTAGTGCAGAGCACTTTAGTCAAGTCTCCTGACTTCAAAAAGCGCAATGTAAGTACAGGCCATTTACCATCTACCATGTTATCAATCCATTTTGCATAACAAAACAATATCTAAGCAAATGATAATGATGAACATAAAATTGGACATCACAAGTATAGTTTTTGGTTGTAAGGTCAGTTTTGCAGAATAATAAAATCGAATGATGATGTGTCTCAAGCAGGCTTCTCTTTGTTTTATTATAATAATTAGGCAAAAGAGCTCTACTGGCCAGCCATTTGTTATTTTAAGAGATAAAAGTATTGTAATCATGTTATAAGCAACTTTTTCTCAGAATAGTAAAGACAAATAATCACAGATGCTGGTCGTGTACTTATTTTTCCAAACCTTGTGTCTTTCGCAAAGTAGCTCCGTTTTAACGCTTCAAGAAAAACACCTTAACAATAGCTACGTTTACATGGACACAACTAATCGGATTGAAGGCCTGATCAGATCAAAAATGTTTCATGTAAACATGTCAGACTGAAGATTCTAATCCGATTCGGTGCGATCGGATCTAAATTTAATTCCGAAAGAGAGAGGTGGTTTTTGCCGATCGCCATTCCGATTGGCGTCCATGTAAACACCCATTCGGATCTTAAGAGTAAAATAATCTTCACTGCGCATGTGTGCGACGTCAGCGTGACGTTTTTCCGCCTTGTCAACAACAGGAAACCACCGGTCGCTCTCGCTCTCGCTGTGAACAACATGGCGGGAGGAGTCTAGGAATGCCGACTTATACACTCAAGTTCATTTAAAGCTGCAGGAAGCAGGAATTTATCCTCCTCCTCTTCCTCTTTTCTCTCTCCACAGCCCACTCGCTCTCCCACGCCGGTTCAATCGCTCATTCTCTACATTTTCTCTCGGACATTTCGCTGCCAAGCGCTTTTTTCCTCCTCTCTCCGTTTTTCTTTCCGCTCGCTCTGAGCGCATCGTTTGTCAGGCCTCCCAAAAACCAGACGCAGACAGAACTGCCAAGTTTGGCAGGAAGTTCTGCGCATGCTTAAAAGATTTAATCTGATCCAACGCTTGGTACATGTATACACACGTCATGATCGGATCATTTCATTTAGTGTCCATGTAAACGGAGATTTTGAATTTCCGATCAACCAAGGTTTGGATCGGATCGGGGAAATTTTGCGCATGTAAACGTAGCTAGTGTTGTAATTGGCATCAGGCAACTTGCATCACTAGAAGTGCACCTTTAGCACCGCTTTACTAATGAACGGGCCTCTGCATAGGTATAACATGTGAATTTGCGTTCACAGCAAAGGCCTACAGGACTCTACCTTTCAGCTTGAAGTGTTTTGAGAAAGAAACTGTAAATTCCTAAAACCTAGATTATTCCAGGATTCTCAATGACTCGGCCTCGCTTCAAATCTGACCTTGACATTTCTTGCAAGTGTTGGGCTTACTTTAGGTTTTGAACTGATCGAGAACAAAGTCCAACAGTCACTGGCAGGCTCTCCTCACCATTCGCTGCCGTCAGCCGTCAATGACATTGTTATATTACTCTTGTCTATGTCCCTCTGCTAAGCTCATCTTATCGGGAGCCAAAGATCCTAAAAACTATTGTAAAATGATTGGAGTCCTCCTGCCTATCACCAGGTTATGGTGGCTCTGCTGTGAATTATTAGTAGTTTGAAAAGGATGGCTCCTTGGGAGGTATTATTCAAGAGTCCCTGAAAGGACAGTATATACAATCTGGAATGCCCAGGGTGAGCTGAAGTCAGATTGTAGAAAGAACATCTGGGCTTTTCCTCCTGAATATTTTCCCTTCACTATCTGATCTCTGAAAGGTTAGGGGACAATGGAGAGATGGATGGGATTCCCAGGCTGCCATATTCTTTGTCTGAGTTCCCTTCGGAGCACATTTACTGTAACTGATGGTGTTCACTGCTGGCCAGGAGCTCCTGGCTGACTCTGACCCAGTCCCAGTTCTGTCTGAAGTGTGAAATGTTAGCAATTATTTGGCTGTCACATGGCTAGTCTCAGCAAACCGACTCTCAGCTATTCTGGATGGCTTCCCAACAGACTGTCTGAAGGGACTTTTAATAAAACCAGTGAATTGCAATTTAAAGATCCGACTTGTCTTCTCTAAAGCTAACTGCTCAGAGTGAACATCCATTACTTCTGCGCTCAGTGCCAGGGGACATAAATCCAAACCGGTGTCATTTGAGAGTGCTTTCTAAGCTCTTCAGTGTTTACTGCCATTTGCCTACAGGTGAGGAAAAAAACAAACCTCTGATCAAACTGCTTTTAGTCCTCAGACTACTGTTTGCACGGCTTGCAGAGTAAAGGTTGCAAATTTTCCACTCACTGTTTAATCTCCACCATTGTTCTGATCAACAGATGAATCTGTTCCTGCTTCTCTCTGAGCTGTAGCTATAGAAACAACAATTCAGAGGTCTTGTCACACACACGAGGAGGAAAGTATCTGAGTCAGCCTGAAGTGCTGTTGTTATGTAATACCATCATCCCACTGCTAAGCTTCTCTGCTTTTTGTTCAAGTATTGTCTTCGCTTTGAAACTGTTACTGTAAGGGGTTCTGTCTTACGTAAGAAGGTCATCTCTCCAAAAACACTCCACCAATAATCCCATGATGCACCTGAACCAAATGCTTTCTAGTTTAATTTAGTAAAACAAAGATACTGGAAACGATGACTAGAATCATTGGCTGACGATGCTTTCATCAAACAACTGAACTTGTCGCTTCTTAAACACCGGGTTCAACTTTTATAACACTACATTTTTTTTATGCATTACTTTACTGTATTGCACACAGAGGGAACAAATACAAGCTCTTTTGGTTGCAACAATATTAAAAAAATGATGGTGAAAGAAGTGAAATGGAGTTCTAGCCATCAGTTACAGCTCCGACCTGACTTCTTAGTTGCTTCCATCGCTGCAGGGGTTCTGGTGTACCATGGCAGCCGGAGTTCATTCAGTGACAAGCTTTTCCATTATAAATGAAGCTTTTGACACTGATGATGTTTTCTAGCAGCAATCAAGCTGGAGCTAGACAGCTGACCCCTTAGCAGGAGTTAGCATGTTGTAGGTCTTCTAAAGGTTAGTGATATTAACTGTGTTTGTTATTTATACTCTGAAGGGTAAACTGCTCTTTACAGGAAGGGTCAGAGCAGACACTCGCTGTAGAGGGTAAGATCTTTTGGAGTGCAGGCAGTCCTCCTCAGGATGGTCTTTGATACTTTGGAGGCATCTGTGATTTTCTGTGATATACAGCTGGAAGCAGAAAGGGTTGGATAAGCCTGCTAGGAAGGCCAGCTCAGTTCTAGGATTCCCCTGCAGATAATGGAAGACTGAAGGACTGGATGGATGTATTCATACTTTATATTTTTCCTTTTAGAGATTTTACATGCATCATATTCTCTTTTTCTCTTTTACAAATCACATTCTTCTCAAATTGCGTTTTCCTGTTCACAATCTCTTCACTTCTAGGCCGGGCTTTCCTCTGCAGTAGCAAAGATTAATTTCTATTGGTCAGCATGGACGTAGGCAACAACATTTTTAACATTTGCTTTAGAGCGGTAGTTTGCATTGGCCTTAAAGGATGACTAAAACACAGTGTAAAAAGAATAAAATTTTTAAAACTTGAAGATCGTTGATGAGAACAACCCGTTGTTTTTTAAACCATGTCTGTGCCTACTGGCCAACACTCTGACCAATGAGCGCAACTGACTGTGACGTAGTAAGCGCGACAGAAAGCTGGTGGGGGAGTGTAAACAAACAGCCTATTGGTAAAATGGCGAATACGTCCTTCTTAAAAATGAATGAGCATACATCCTGCTCACGTTTCAACAAAAAACCCCAAGTCTAATCCTTCCAAAACTGATTCCAAAGCTGAGTCAAAAATCGCCATCAGAGCCAGCGGTCCTGCACACACGGCTATGCCGACAGAGGGCTGCTGCAGACGGGCTGCGGTTACCTCTGGCTGCTGTTAGCATTGGAGGTCCACTGCTTGCTGCGGTCCTCTCAAATTCAGAAATTGTTTTTTAAATTACTTATTATATCGGTAAATGGACCATATAGTGACGCTCTAAAGAATAATATTCAAATGATCTTAAAACTTACTTTTATTGAACAATAGCAACAGAAAATAGAACTTTTAACTTTCAATGGAGCGCTCCATTGAAAGCTGTTGCTGTCGCAGTGCATGCTACTGTTGTGCTTTCCCCAGTGTCGTGCAGCTTTGGGGTCACGCCCTCAAAACCCCGCCCGCTTTGCATCCAGAAATGCAAAACCCATCTCTGCGTTGTGATTGGCCCGCCAGTTCTAAGGCCTGGGGCATTGATCGAGGCTAGACCAAACTCTCAGGCAAAAAATATTTTGGCCGCTGGCGAGTGGTAGTTTACTAAGCTAATATATATATATATATATATATATATATATATATATATATATATATATATATATATATATATATATTTTTTTATTTATTTTTTTTTTTTTTTTGGCATTTCTCTTTTTTTCCCTTGTACGGAACATGTTCTTTGCTTGCAGCAGTAAGGACACCTGCTTTTTTGATTTGCATCTAAGGTTGTTCTTTATAATCACATAGCTTACACAGATAGATGTAATTTGCCTAAATAAATGCCCTTTCATTCAAATTATAAGTTGTTTGATAGTTATTAACTCCTAAAAGAAAGCACTAGTTTAAGGATTATGTGTTACCATCATTGTTTTGGTTATGCTCTTTGTTGTGCTTGATGTTAGAGGGTGTGTCATGTGTCTCAGTGTGTTTGTCTTCCAAGTCTGTGGGGACCTTCACCCTGGGGGTTGAAAGCCTTGTGTGTGGGTTAGTACATGTGTATGTGCTCCATAGCATGGACAGGAGTCATGCTGTAGGGCTGTGGTAACCACCATTCTCTTCCTCCTCTGCCATCCGTGCCCCATCCGTCTCGCCCAATCGGCATAGTTCTACTGCTCCTCCTCAGCCAATGGTGAGGCTGGCATGTTTACATGCTCCCGGAAGGCAGGGGCCATCATTAAGCATTCAGGTTAGTGTAGCGGAAGAGAGGAGTGGGGGGAGACAGGAAGGGAAGATGAGACCATTATGAGTTGGAGCTGATGGATGCTCTGCAGCAACAACCAGTCAACCAGCCTGATGCAGGTGAGGCGACCTATTTACTGAATCTTCAGGAATTTGATTACGTTCTGCATTCAGAGATGTATCCACTATCAGTTTGTGGCTCTAAATTTAAGAATCCCTTAGCTCGTTGATATTTTGCTCTTCTCTCTGTGTCCTTGTTTACATATGCTTTTGTCTGGGTCATTAAAAATTAATTGACCCACTAAGCTGTTGCCTTCTGGTCTCAGTATGTTCTCTATATGCTTATGTTGAAGGATGTGGTTCATCTGGCATTAAAGGGATCCATAGAGAGGAAATATGGAAAGAGGCCAAAAGCAAGCAATGATGCTGGCAGGTAGAGCAGTTTATTACTTCATGATAAGAGATAATTGAGTGATGATTACAATAAGGGGAGAATGGGTATTTCCTTTGTGCGTTTAGATGTAGGTTGCCTTCATTTGTCTCCTCTCTGCTCCCTGCTCTGCTCTCACTCCTACACCGACAGCTGTCCCTGGATGTCTGAGTGCATCATGTAGATCAGGTCACATGACACAGACAGGCAGGAAGCTGGAGCAGCCGATACAGACCAGCTTTCACTTTGATCATCATGACAACGAATGCAAAATTCTTAGATTGTCAAGCTCAACACATGAGATGAACAAGGTGACATTAATGGACTACTAGACAGTTTTATGAGGTCCTGAGCCTGGGAAAAGGCTGTGATGGGGAAACATCTCACAGTTACATGTCACAAAGTCGCAGAATGGACACAAAGTGAGTTCAGGTTTCTAAACTGGACTCTTATATCAATCTGTAAGAACTTGCTTTGATTTTGATCCTGAGTATTATAAATGTTAGATTCAACTCGAGTGAACCATGTCAGTGATTTGTTGCTGAACACATTGACTGTTCATGGCATACTTTTAAGGTTCCTGCACTGTTAATTTATGCCACCATTAGCTTTAGCACTGTTTAACATTTAGGACAATTTATGGTAAATGGTAAATGGCATGTACTTATATAGCGCCTTTATTCAAGTCAGGAGACTTGACCAAAGCGCTTTACACTACATTCATTCACCCTCTGACCACCATCAGTAGACAATGCAGGTGAAGTGTCTTGCCCAAGGACACAACGACATTGAAAGTCAGAGCCGGGGCTTGAACCGTCAATCCTTCGATTTCAGGGCAAACTCCCACATCCAACGCTACTGTCGCCCCACATTTATACCTATCAATGGTTTTTAACCTGCTTCAAAAGCACTGCCCATCCCTTTACTGCCAACAAAGCAGAACTTATAAAACACTAAAATATTACCCCCATACAGGGAAAAAAACTGAAAAGCTAAGAAAATATATATTTAGGACATAAAATAAAAGTAAATAAATGATAGATGCATCATAACTTGTGTAAAATCTTAATATCATCCTGTGGTATCTATAGAGATGGTTACAAATACTGATTTTATCTGTTAGATTATCCATCAGGTCAACTACAGGTAAATCAAGTACTACTCACACTTTGTTAGTAAATAAACAGGTAATGCCTTAGACCCTAATAACTCTCCATGTGGCTCTGCTCCACTCAGGTACAAACCCAGCTGTAAATATGCAGTCTTTATAATCAATGGTTGCCTATCCCCCGGAACTCAATCAGATTTTTACTGAATCCATTATGGAATCTGCTCTGATCACCTCGCACCAACAAGATGGTGAAGAAGCACAACATTCGCATTTTCCAAGTAATTCTCTATAGACAGACTTGACGTTTTTCGATGGCCTCCCCATATTAATAAATATACATGCATATCTGCACATCTATGCCGTTTAAGCGTTTAAGGCACAATCAACAAAAGGCTTTTTTTGCTTGGTGCAAAATATTTAATTAAATCTTCTAAGGTTTGTTAATCCTGAATACAGAATAAATTTTACTGTAACTAATTTTAAAGGGGGTTCTTCAAAGAGTGTTTGTAGCTGCTGACTCCTGTAGTGGTCTGTCTCACAGCAGGTCTGGAGAGGGCTCTGACTGAAGACATTTCTTTATCCAGTTGTTTCAGTCCTCCCAGAAGTTGAAATCTAAAGGGCTGGTTATCCTCCTGAAGCAGTGTGTCACAGTGAGTTTGTTGCAGATACTTTTGATTTATGCTTAATATTGAAGCGTGGTCTGCGCTCTGTTATTCCACGCCACAACGCAAGAGCAACAATCACGAACTAGCTGTGGGTCTAGATATGGCCGAGGCGGTGAGGAAGTAGAAAAATGCAAGGGGCAAGTTTCTGCGACAACGGAGGGACATGAGGGCGAAAAAGAGCGGGGATCCAGGTGGAAAAAGGGTCCCAGCGTTCTTGCACACATCGCTCTTTGAGCTGGTCCATCTTTACAAGTCGTTTTCCACAAAGGAGTCATACGAACAAAACAAGCCGGTAAGGTACCAAACAGGAAATACAGATAGTATAGAGCAGATGCTTCCTATCTGTCTGCATTCACCTGCAATTTTGGAGAGGTGCAGCAGAGTGTCTGCGGAAGGGGCGGGGGAAGGTTTGCGTTCACTGCGACACACAAGCAGACGACCTGGTTTCTGAGTATAAATCAGCCTGCAGTAGTCAGGATATTTTCCTACTGTTAGACAGTGCAGATCGATCTTATATGCATTTACTTCTGTTTGTGTGCAAACAAGAAAAGAAAGAATTAGATGCGCGTGCAGTAGCTAATTTGAATGTTTTCAGTGTTACTGGCAAAGTGCAGACTCTATTCATAAAGTTATGGGTTTCCCCTGCTGAGGAGGGATAGATTGATCCTGTTTGTTGACTAATTTGGTAAATTGCTAGTGAACTGACATTCTCTCCTTTCCTTTGAGAAGTGGGGAGGTTTGCATGATGTGTATATATATATATATATATATATATATATATATATATATATATATATATATGGCCTGGGAGAGGCCTGGGAGTTTGAGGGTTCTGCACAGTATCTTAGCTGTTCCTAGGACTGCGCTCTTCAGAGGTCTCTGTCCAGAAGAGCGCAGTCCTAGGAACAGCTAAGATACTGCGCAGAACCCTCAAACTCCCAGGCCTCTGGTAGAGGACCCGAGCTTGAGGATGACACATACCACCCCACGAGGGGTGAGAAAACAGTTTTTTTTTTTTATATATATATATATATATATATATATATATATATATATATATATACACTATATTGCCAAAAGTATTTGCTCACCTGCCTTGACTCACATATGAGCTTAAGTGACATCCCGTTCCTAATCCATAGGGTTCAATATGACGTCGGTCCACCCTTTGCAGCTAGAACAGCTTCAACTCTTCTGGGAAGGCTGTCCACAAGGTTTAGGAGTGTGTTTATGGGAATTTTTGACCATTCTTCCAGAAGCGCATTTGTGAGGTCGCACACTGATGTTGGACGAGAAGGCCTGGCTCTCAGTCTCCGCTCTAATTCATCCCAAAGGTGTTCTATCGGGTTGAGGTCAGGACTCTGTGCAGGCCAGTCAAGTTCATCCACACCAGACTCTGTCATCCATGTCTTTATGGACCTTGCTTTGTGCACTGGTGCACAGTCATGTTGGAAGAGGAAGGGGCCAGCTCCAAACTGTTCCCACAAAGTTGGGAGCATGGAATTGTCCAAAATGTCTTGGTATGCTGAAGCATTCAGAGTTCCTTTCACTGGAACTAAGGGGCCAAGCCCAGCTCCTGAAAAACAACCCCACACCATAATCCCCCCTCCACCAAACTTTACACTTGGCACAATGCAGTCAGACAAGTACCGTTCTCCTGGCAACCGCCAAACCCAGACCCGTCCATCAGATTGCCAGATGGAGAAGCGCGATTCGTCACTCCAGAGAACGCGTCTCCACTGCTCTAGAGTCCAGTGGCGGCGTGCTTTACACCACCGCATCCGACGCTTTGCATTGCACTTGGTGATGTATGGCTTGGATGCAGCTGCTCGACCATGGAAACCCATTCCATGAAGCTCTCTGCGCACTGTTCTTGAGCTAATCTGAAGGCCACATGAAGTTTGGAGGTCTGTAGTGATTGACTCTGCAGAAAGTTGGCGACCTCTTCGCACTATGCGCGTCAGCATCCGCTGACCCCGCTCCGTCAGTTTACGTGGCCTACCACTTCGTGGCTGAGTTGCTGTCGTTCCCAAACACTTCCATTTTCTTATAATACAGCTGACAGTTGACTGTGGAATATTTAGGAGCGAGGAAATTTCACGACTGGATTTGTTGCACAGGTGGCATCCTATCACAGTTCCACGCTGGAATTCACTGAGCTCCTGAGAGCGACCCATTCTTTCACAAATGTTTGTAAAAACAGTCTGCATGCCTAGGTGCTTGAATTTATACACCTGTGGCCATGGAAGTGATTGGAACACCTGATTCCAATAATTTGGATGGGTGAGCAAATACTTTTGGCAATATAGTGTATATATAAAATACTGCTGGGCTTGCAATTTAAGGGAAAATAGGTGTATATGCACACAGTAACAGTGCTAATGTGAGGATTTTTAATCTCATATGGCAAAAATAATCATATAATAATAATAATAGTGTCTTGCAGTAAAATACTACATTAGGGCCTCATAGGTTCTTGCCTTGCAACAAAAATAGTTTCAAAATGTAACAACTTGAACCTGTGAAAATAAGGAGGAACTGTAAACCTACATTGTCGACTTTCCTCTGCAGAAATGGAGTCTGTTCTGCCACATCAGCTAAAACTTCATCACATCTTTGGTGCATCTTTATTTAGCAGCAGTAGAATTGTTTAAAATGGTTTCTCCCACAGAGGGATTTCTCACCTTTTAGTGCAACCTAGCAATGTTATTTTCAGTGTATCTGTTTGGTTATAATCATCAGACTTACTTACAGCAGACATTGAGGGGAGACTCACTAAGTATGTATTGAAGTAAATATGCTTACTGCGCAGAAACTGATTCCTTGTTGTTCTCCTGTTTATATCTGATACTGAGAGGCTATAAAAGCTGATATCTGCTGCTTTACTCGCCAGGCTGTTTCCTCAGATGTAAACATGCAGTCTTCTGCTAAAAACCTCACAGCTTGCCAACTTCATTTTTTTTAAACATTATCTTAATAACTTTAATGGATGGTCTTCCTTTTGTTTCAATGCCTTGATGTTCAGAACAGTCAACATTGTTTCTGGTGAATAACAGAAATGTGCATTAGTGAGATTGGTAAGGAAAGGGTGACAGGGGAGCGACTTTGTTACTGACTGGCAGACAAAATGCCTTTAAAAAAATGCCAACATCACTTATAGATTTATGGTCAGGAGAATTTAGAAAAAGCATACAGAGAGAGAGAGAATAACTCCAACTTAGTTGTGCAATAGGCATCCATTGTTAATTCACAACATTTTATTTGTGCTTATTGCAAAGATAAAATGTTTTAAACCAATTCATACGAAATTGTGGCTCCTTCATAGATAATCTAAGCTGTAAAGATAGAAATCCACCAACTCCTGATTCCTTTATGACGGTACCTGAAGATTTGTGAAAAGGGAGCTGATTTCCTGTCTTATATCCTCTTAAAATAGTTGCTAAAACACTGCTTAGTGCTATTCCACCCAAGTTGCATCATTACAGCCTCTCATGGAAACATTTACTTTATTCTGTGCTTCAGTTTATGTCTGAGCCTTCACAATGGTGTATCTGCATATAGCTCATAATAAAGACTTTTCATGTTCTCTTGTAGAGCCATTTCAAACATCCCTCTATACAGTTATTGTTGATTTTACGGTGTCATCCCCGGCCAGTCCTGTTTGATAGACAAGGAAGAAACTCAGTACGATGTGGCAGATTTTTCTACTCATGGCCTACTGTGTTCCTTCTGTCTTACCTATTGTAAACAGAAACAAGGTGTGACTGCAATAACTATCTCTGCTAAACGTATAATCGCCTGAGGATTAGCATATAGCCACCAGCTGCTTTATTGCAGGTTTGAAATTAGCTTTTGTTTAGCTGTGACGGTGGCTGTGGGACCTTTGAATTCTGTTGGACAACAAAACCTTAGACCAGCTGACTTTGGTTCAGGGGAATCCATTTTATAACAAGGGTTTTTAAAGTATTTTAAAGCCACTTTACCTGATTTTGTATTTGTTATTACCTGCCAGATTGGGAGGAGAGTTACCCAATGGGAGAAGGTTAGGGGCGGGACTTAGTTTAACTGTTTTTCCCCCTCATGGGTCAAAATAGTCTTTAATCATTTAGCAGATTCATGAAACAAATTCTTAAATAAACAACTGTTGTTTTTAATGTATGCATTTATGTTATTTAGTTATTAATCAATTAACTTAACGTGAACACACGCCCAGCTGACTGTTTGGGAAAACATTTATTTGAGCAAAAGTCATGGTCAATCAGTTAAATCTGCACACATCCAGAATAAATTCACATTCAAAATATAAACAAAAATCTTTTAATTCCTGGTCAAACATATTTCATTAAAAAAAACTTTTGACAACAATAGTTACGTTCAGCTAAGCCTAAATGGCTACTGTGTACAAACAGGCAAAAGACCAAAATATTGTTAAACTCTATTATTAGTAGCATCATGCAATGAAAGTACAGTTCAGCCTTGATGTTTATGTTGGAAAACCAAAGGTTATCTTCAAAAGTTTGCAATGTCATTAACCCAATTGTCAAAGCAAATCCAATCCAAAGTAAATAAAAATTATTTGGTGAAATAAAAATGTATGAAATTATTTTCTCAATTTAAAACAGGAGACAGGAAACAGGAAATAATAAAAATTATTTGGTGAATTTATTAACAAAAATTTTTTAATTCTTGGTCAAACAAAAATCTTAATTCCTATTCAGACATATTTCATAAAAAAAAACAACTCTTAACTAAGCTAGTTAAGTTCAGCTAAGCCTTAATGGCTAATGTGTACAAACAGAGGATACAGATCAAAACATTTAAAACATTGTTGAATGCTCTATTATCAGTAGGATAATAGAACATTTGGGGTGCTCTGGATAAACCGATGGTGGTTCAGGTCTGTTTTAGTAATGTTCAACAAAGGGCTAAGGACTAGAAGACATGAGGGAACTCGTTTTTCAGGACTCGTCTGTGATATCTTTCACAATCAAATGTAATGATTAAAAAAAGAAGAAACACCCAAACGTTAAATTGGTGTTTAAACTCTTACCCAAATACATTATTACAAATCCACCATTTTTTTGTTAATATTGGGGAATTTAAAGTAACCCCCACTACATTCAAAGTCTCTACCCGTCTCCCCCCTGACTGCATCATATTCTCATAATTGGTCTATGGAGCCTACTAAACAGACAGTACAGTCACTGATTGGGTTGCCCCAAAGGCAGTAACTGGGCTTTTGCATTTTAATGACTTCATTGTAGGGCATTTGTGCCACTGGACGGTTTGATCCACTCATCATTAGTGCATGCCCACCAACAGGTTTGCACAGTTAGAGGCTCATGGAGCAGTAGAAGCACAGAGCAGATTGTTTTACTGCACTGACTGTGGGTGTGTTGGCACTGAATAGCTCTACTGATTGATCTCCTCCAGCCTACTTCTAGCCTGGGGACTAGTGGCGTTGTAGTGAATATTTCTTATTCTGGGTCTCTTCATTAGGTGTTTCTACACCTGCAGATAGGAGCAGCTTTGGGCTCTGGCTGTGATTGGCTTTGACATAACGTATGGAAGCGGTTTGCTGTTTCTAACCAGCCTGAACCTGAGATTTGTGCTTGGTAATTATAACATATAGTGCCTACAGTAGCTGCCATGGCAACATGGCCTGGTTGGGTTTAGGGGGGGTTGCAGGGAAAGAGTAGGGGTACTGAATGCATGCACGCATGTGGCTCTGAAGCAGAGGGGGGCCCTTATCTCTGGCTTCCTGCAGGCGTTTGGCTCGTGGAGATATGCAGCAGTTGTGGATTTGTCAGTCATTTGACATATTAAGGGACAATATTGCTTTCTATCAGGCTGTCCTCTGGCAGGAGGTGCCCTACATGTGTGTACACTCGATGTGAAGTAGCAACATAATGAGCCCCCTTCATCATCTCCCTTAGCTTAGAAGGGGTGTTTGTTTTGTTGGATTGCAGTGATAAGTATTTACTAGTGCGTTTCCTGCAGATTGGGTTTTATGGCACATTTCAATCTTTGTGTGTCCTTCCCTATTTTAATTTGATCTTTTTGGGGTTGAGGGTGGGAGTCTCTTCTCATGTTGACCTTTATGTGTTGGTCTGTCTCTGGAGTAAATGAGATGACCCAGCCGGCGACAACTCAATCAGACTGGATTGATTCAACTTAAACCTGATAATCCAAAGACTCTCAGCACTGTTAATGTGTCCTATCACTGCTTCCAATTAATCTAAACAAATTCTTCTAATTCATCTTCAAGAATTCATTTTTATTGGTCTGTTTTATCCCTGAATCCTATTTTGCCATTATTGTTGGTGCTAGACATGTTTCAAAACGAGGAGAAAAACTCTTCCATGAAATGCACTTTGGTAGTGTGTGTGTGTGTGTGTGCGTGTGTTTTGGATGAAGGATGTGAACTATACACTAATATTTTTTTAACATTTACTGATTTTCTTCCCATCATGGAAGGGTTATCTAAGATTTTATGTACAGTCTGATTGAGTTCAGAAGGTTCATAAATTTGTTAAACAATTGGGCTGCTTCAGGATTTTACTTGGTGAAGGATTAGTGATCGTTGAGGAAGAAGAATCGTGGAACATTAGATTAAGAAGGTATTTCCACCATACTGGAGTAACAGTCTTATTGATGGTGGCAGCAATAAGGGGTGTGGCTTTGCTTAAGCAGTAAGGTCAGAGTTGTCTAGTTGAAGGACGTTTGAGAAGAAGGGCAGATTGAACCATGGAGTGGGGGTTTAAATCATCATATTCAGGATTTTGATGGTTGCTGAAAACCTCCAGATCTATTCTAATTAGAAAATCTGTGGCAAAACTTGAGTTGGAGTTTATCTCCATTCAATCTGACTGATGGTCTAACAAAGAAGTACAAGCTACCATTCAGATTTTGTTATGTGCAACATTTGAAAACCGCGTTTATCTTTCACTCTGTAATTAAGTCACTACGTCATGTTGTTTTAATCTCGTTAAATCACAAAAGGACCTTTTTGTTGTATCATCACTGTATATTGAAGACATCGGCTTTATCCTGCTAATTGAACGATGGCAGTTCCAGCAAAAGACGTTCAGATTACAACTTCATCTAAATCTCCTGGTTTCTAGTTAAATATTGAACATGTCTGTAGGTGAGAACATGCATACCCGGATGTGGCTAATTTGGAGTATCAATCGAGGTTGCACCCTTCTATTTTCCTCCTTTTAAAAATAAAGCAACCAAAGACAGATGTCTTAGTGGTTTTGCTTGGAGCAGTCCAGTCACAATGGAAAGGTGAACATGACTCATTCACACCTCTTTTTCTGTCCATCCTGTTTCATTTCAACTCTACCTTCTTAATCATACCCTCTTAGAAACCTCTAAAGTTTTTCTCTACACTGATGAATTTTCGTCGCTGCTATAAATCAACCTCAACTTTAACATGTTGCAAACATCATGTTTTTTTTCTTCTCAAAACCTGCAACCATCTCAGAGATACTGACTCCCTCCTATAAAATCTGAATTTCCCGCTCCAGAAAGAGACTAGATTGGAATGCGTGCAGCGGGAATCGTCGGAAACATCCGCCCATCTGTTGCTGCGTGAACACTTGGCCCTGTGCTTTCTCTCTCATTGTAAAGTGAAGTGGGATGTTGTCTGGAAGAGATGGGTGTGTTCATGTATTGATTCCAGTTCAGATGGCTCCAGGACGAAGCGGCTAGCAGTAAAGAATGCAATCTCCTGCTCCTCATGTGTCCCTTTGGTCAGCAGCTGCTTGTTTTAAGCCAACAGGTATGCTTTTGATTCTCTTTATGGACGCTTTAATACAAGGGAGTTTGTTAGGAAGAGTTTGTGAGTTTAAAGGATTGATGGAGTAATGCATCTTGTTGTGGCCAAAAGAGTCCCATGTGGGATTTCTGCTATAAAAATGCTTTATGGGTGTGGGCTGGAGTAACTGGGACCTTTATGAAGGCTTTTAATTTCCCCAGTGTCACCCCCTAATTGATAAAAGCAGGACAGGGAGGTGTGGAAGCCAACATTCACTGCATCAACACACATACAGACTCAATGACTGTGCATTTGTTATGCTACTAATGGACTGTTGGTGCTAGAAAGCCTGAAACCTGGCAGCTGAAATTCTCCTTTGTTTTGGAAGCAGTTTTTCTCTTCAGAGGATTTGATTTGTTCTTCTTTAACTTGCCTCCATCTCCAGCAGCAGTGTTTAGGACACAGAATAATAACTTCAAACACACGAGAGTTTTTTTCTTTAGAGGGAGGTGAAAAAAAATATCTGAAACTAAAGTGTTGTAGATCTATGTGTGTTTGTCTGGTTGCTTATTCACTTCAGCAACACACGCTGTCTGCAGGCCAGATTCTCGGTGCCCACACAGTGTTGGCTGGAAGCAGGGCATGATGTAATCCGTTCACTCCAGAGGAAACTGCTGAGGAAAGCAGCACAGCTCCCTAATTATTCTCACACTGTAGCGGCAACTTTTTCTCACTGTGATTTTATGATTTTATGAGTTGGATTCCGAGCATGCAGCAAGAACAGCGTTCCCAATGGCCCTATGAAGAAGACTTATTTTATATATGAAAGGATTAATGTTTGGGTTAAATAATCATTATGCTACTAACAACTTCCACACTAAAGATTGTGGTGGTTTGGGTGATATTTTGTTATTGGCACAAAAAGATCAAATTATACTTTAATAATCAAGCTAGTTATCTCTTTTTAAATCCTACATATTCACCTAGTATAGATCTAGGGGGTTAAATCTGAAAAAGATGTTTTTTTTCAACATTTTACTGCATGTTTATTCCAAAAACACACCAAGATAGGTCATGTCCATTAAAAAAATATCATCTACAAAACAAAATTTGATCTTTTTTTTTTTTTAACCTGCCGCATCTTACTAAATGCCTTCTATGTTTTTTGCTACAGTGACCTGGCTTGCAGCAATCTGCTCTCTACCATAGTCTTTTGTAAAAGAGTTACTCTGTATGTGATCTAGCTGTACAGTAAAATTAACACATAGTTACATATATTATTAAAGCCTAGTAAGGATCATCCAGGGTCCAAAGGAATAGATGTGAAGTTTAGTGTAAATAAACAATCCCTTCTTTTCATGATCAGATCACAGAAGCATCCACTATGGAAAACAGAGAAAAGGTGAGACATCTGCTCACGTGCTACAGAATGCCGTCTATCATTGCCTCTGTTCTCCGTAGTGGATCCTTCTGCCGGCTGTTAGTTTATTTAGTTTATTTCTGTTGTCAGGAATTGTCTTCGGTATTTACGCGGCGGAGTGATAACGGCCAAAAATAGTCCTAATTGATATCAGAGTCTGACATTACTCTAGGACATTTTAAACTTTTTGAAATAACAAAACACATGCATACTTTCTCTAGCTTAAAGACCTTTGATTATTTCTGCCCTTGTATCGTAGCGAAACTACTTTTTCCCAGTACAATCCTGGCCGTTTCTCTCTGTGACCGTAGTGACACAGTTTATCTCAGCTACCGACGGTGAATGTTTCACACATCTTCATGTCCCCTTTAAAGGTCAGAGCTGAAGTAGAAAAGGAGAAACTAAATAATGAGCTTCGGGAAGAGACACTTGAGCTCTTGTCACATTTTACAACAAAAATGAAGATGGTCGTGTGTTAGCAGCAGTACACAGCGGTCATGTTTTTACGACGTTTTCACCCTCCAGGGAGTTTAGAATTCAGGCTGTAGAAAGTTTTACTTTTTGTCTTTCACAAATTGCGCATCAGCTTGTATCAGGAAGCATCCGGTTCAAATGGGCTGTTAATCTTTGTCTCTGTGGAGAAAGCTTTGATGTTGAGACTGACAGTTGGACTGAGAGTCATCTGTCAGGAAAGGTTAGCCGAGAAAGAGCGATGAGCTGATAGAGGTCACAGGTCAATCATTACACCACATTTATTGTGTCTTTATTAGCATCATGTTTTGCTGCCAGCTCTCAGTGTCTGACATCTAAACGATTGAGCACGAGTTTCTGCGGGTCATTAAAAATCATTAGGTCATTATTATTATTTAAATTAATGAATTTGGGAAATGGCTGTAGTACCCATAACTCTCTTATATATACAGGGTTTCTGTGGGTCATTAAAAATCATTAAAAGTCATTAAATTATTATTTTTGAAATTAAGGCCTTAATTGGCATTAAAATCCATTAAATTTGATAAATAAATCAATGGATGTTCATTTCCAAGCAAGAGATTAAGGGCTTGTATATTGTTTAACAAATGTCTGTTAGAAGAGGAGACTTGGTTTAAGATTTCTCAGATATTGAACTGTTGTAGTTACAGCATTAACAAGATAAAGAGTGTAAAACGTCTTCATCCCTCTGTGGCTGGTGCTCTAGATCAGTGGTTCCCAAACTTTTTGTGCCCAAGGCACACCAAAGGACAAGTAAAAATCTCAAGGCACACTTATTGTGCTAAAGAGCATTTAAAACCTGTGTCATCCATCGTGTTTAGCAAAATATTTGTTATAATTATGTACAAATTCAAAATAAATTGTGACAATACAACTATATTACTCATGAAATATTTATTAACAAAATATTCCAAAATTTTATTTGAAACTTCATCAAAATAGGCTTCATCAAAGCAGCCTATTTAAATCATGGTTCACAAAATTAAAAACGAAGCAAAGAAAACTAGTGAGACACGTGTGCCTGTCGGTGTGCACAGTTTTTTTTAATCCTTGGTGGCCCTGAGGAGAGGGCCGCACGCAAGTCCTGTTCAACAGAGCGCCGTGACCTCCTGTTGTTCTTCATGTAAACCAGAGTAGAGAACGCCAGCTCACACAGGTAAATAGTGGGGGAAAAAAGAAGGTGCTCAATTGCGTGGCGTGAGATGTTTGGGTATTCTGATGCAGAAGCCAACCAAAACTGATCCAGTGGGAGCTCACTAAATTTGAGTTTTAATGTGCCCACTCCTCTCTTTCTTTCATTGTCAGTTTTTCTGTTGAAGATTCCTGGTTGAATGGGTCTCGGATCCAGTCGTAATCCTCAACGTCAGCAACATGTGGAAAGTAGCGCTCAAACCTCTCTTTTAAGCTCTGAAGGTGTTCGGCATATAATGCGCGCTCCTTTGCTGCCTGCGGCGCAGCTGATGGCAGCGGGAACATGTCCATCGTGCCACAGGATGATAATTCCTACCTGCGCATCTCCGTGGTCAGAGAGTTCTCCTTGAGTTTTTTTTTTTTTTTTTAGATTATTGTGATGTAGTTTGCCTCTGTTTTGTGAAAATGAATGCAAAGAAAGTAGTGATATGACCGTATAGGCTTTTTATTTTTCTGTTATTATATTGTAATGACCATACATGGTTGTCACAAAATTCCACGGCACACCCGCACTTGACTCACGGCACACCAGTGTGCCGCGGCACACCATCAGGGAACCACTGCTCTAGATCATACTGGCATATAGGAGGCGAGTCTTTCCTGGATTGAGAGGGTTTTTATGCAGAATGATCCTCTAAAGAGTGTTATTCTGGAGCTATGCTAAGACCAGAGGAAACCCTGCTGTCCCTGACAGCGCAGGATCTGCCCACCCAGGTGGTTAGCAGACCAGCCGGATTTAATGGGAAATCAAAGAAGCCCACATTTGGACACGGGTTATTGATTCTGTTAAAAACAGCTCATTAAATGTAAGTGATTGTTCAGGCATCAGATTAACAGCCAGCTGTTTGTTTTCTTGGATTGGTCTGTATACTTACACATCTAGAAGTCCTGCCCAGATCCTCACAGCTTTCTGATGGATGAAGATCAGAGTTTATGATTTCAGCTAATTTTTATTGATTTGATTATTCCTGGTCTCTTCAACTATAAATAAATTGGCCTGCTCTCAGCAGCTTTCTCTGGTTGAATGCTGCTCTTCTTCATGTTCAGGAGGGAGAGATTGAATCAAAGTAAAGATTTAGGAAAATCTAAACTTTCCAAATCAGAATTTATGCTTGTTTTATACGTTCTGTCTGACCAGTTGAGTTGAAACAGCGGTGTTTTTGAAATTAGACTGTATTTAAATTTATTCAGTTTCTTTTTTTTCATACGACTAATGTTAATCTGCACCACAAGAACTAAATAGGAATCAATGATGTGATGGAGAGCAAGCTGAGTTTGGATGTTTCAATATGAGGATGGGAAATTACCTAATTAAAAAGATCAAAACTTTTCTTGAACTAAACATTTAAGGTGTCTAACAATACCTCTAAGGATATACTGAGATGATTATAGTTTGTTGTTTAAGCTCAAACTGCTGTTTGATGATGTGAACACTTCCAGACAGTCTGAGTCACACGGCGCAGCTGAAAGGGTTTTAAATGCAGATCAGTGTGCTCTGTGTATTCGCCCCATTATAAAAGGTTTTCCAATGTTAGCTTCTCTGTAATAACAGCGGCCCCATTGATCTGGTGCCGACAGCAGAGCTCAGGAGTAATTGTGTAGAGCATGACTCTGTGGTTTGGGTAACAGGGAGAGAGTATCTGGGTTTCCTACCTGGCATCTCCAGCTTCCCAAAGCATGTTGTGGGCAGCTTTAAAGCAAGCTCAAAGGAGATATATAGACCTTATAAGCGGACTCATATCTTGTTCACTTTCACATTTTTTCAAATTAGCGCTATAAAAATGAATGGATTTTATCTGAAAAACGGAGCAACATCCACACGAGGTTCCCTTTATGATTATTCTAAAGTGTCTGTTAGATATTCATTCAGAAAAGGCCGCTCTGTGTAGATGACCACCTTCTTCATCCATTGACTGCACATCAGGAATGGCTTCCTGTAGCGGTACCAGTGAACCCACCGTCCCATCACCTACCCATTTCAGTCAAAGCTTGTATTTAGTAAAAAGCTCTGTGCCTATGTTGGCACATCATTCTGTGGGCGGTGGATATGATTTGGATCTTGCTTAAGGCTCTTTCCTCATCCTACAGCGGCGTGTTTATACAGCCTTTCTGTTTAACTAATGCTACAGTAATGACTCAGCATTTAGAGATTTAGCCCAACTGTGACCACTGGATCAGTCATTTAGGAGATAAAGCTCAGCTTTGTGGGCAGAACCAAAAACGGTTGCATTAGTCGGCTGGACCTTTTAGCGTTGCTGCCTTTTTTTTAATAAGGCAGGAACGGTTGACTCTGCTACACAATAATACCTTATAAAGAAATTAACTGTTTACATAACCACAGAGAAAGGCAGCCTGTTTTACATGAATAAATAATAAATGGATTATTCCCATGCTTCACGATTTACTGTGGAGCTTTTGATGTTTGGCTCTTGCAGCTTGTCAGCTTTAACCTTTACAAGCCAGACATTTATCTAAAATCTGTCAAATTTAACCAACTGTATATAAAATGTATCACCTCTCAAAAGAAATACACCTATCAAAAATCTATTCCCTCTTTTTTTTCTCACGATGCTGTGTTGGACAAGTCTGTCTTTTGCTACCAATTTGCATACTGGTATATGAATATTTGTTTTCTAGTGTTAGTGTGACTTTAATGTACATTGAGGGGATGTAGATAATTATTCTATTAATTTAAACCAAACTCTAATAAATGAAGATTTATGTAAATTTTGTTTCATTTAAATGATATATTGTAGTGTCTATTTTTTAACCGAGAGATTAGATATTTCCTTGACAATATGCACCCTTAATGAGAACAAAATTAAGAAATTTTATTAACTTTATGTCGAGCAGAAAATCCACCATTCTTCTTGCTGTTTGTTATGATAAAGTATTGATAATGGCAGTTCTCTTTATTATTTTTACAACATTTTATTTTTGATACATAGATTTAAAGGTCATTTGTGGAATTTTTTTTAATAAAAACATACATTTTTCAAAAATAAAACATCCCAGGCCTCTACAGTGGTGCAGTATCTATTATTATAAGTATTATTTTTGCTAAAAAATAATGATTATTTAAATTATGACAGATCTAAAATATCGAAATATTAGATTTTGGTGACATTGATGCCAAAGAATCCTGCACCAATAGACATGGGTTGTAACTCAAGTGTTGCCAGACCCTACTAACTCTGTTTTAGAGCTAAGAAATACTTCTTCTCAGCGTTACATTTCTCTGATTCAAACCTAAAAAACAAAAACAAAGCAAAACGATTGTGAACATCCGCCAAATTTTGAGTGTTAATGCTAATTTAGGGAGTAGCTCAGAAGATGCATAGCTTTACTTCTGGAGATTTTAACAGAATGTTTGCTAATTCTAGCCAAAGGTCACCATTGGCATCTGCAAACCTGGAAGCCGGCTGACAGTTGTGCAACTTATTGCCTGCGAGGAGTTAAACTTTTAGATATCCCCTTTAAATCTTTTGATTAAAGCTTTCCATAGGCTATTGCATAAAAATACTTCTTTTGTTCATTTTGTTTTCAACAATCTGCAGGTTGGTGTACTCTGCAGTAAATTTTTTAGCTTAAACAAATGTATCTGTTGGGACATTAAGGGGAATTCTAGCAGCTTTATCCAGCTAGCTTAGTAGCAGTACACAGCAACAGGTGGGGAAAGGGTTGCATTTTATTTTTCTATGTTACATATATTGGGAGCAAACTCTGGTCACCCAATAATATGAGTCTAATACCTTTGATTTGTGTTGTTATTGAATTAAACCTCGTCTATAAATTACATTGAAACTGTCCAAAACCTGCTAACATGCTATGCTACCATGTTAGCATGTGACTTAACCATGTATCCCCCCTAATTTTTTAACTTTAGGTTTTTCTGTTTTGGACACATGTAACAGTAATGTTTCTACTGAGAAATTCTAAACTGTAAATGTAAAATGTTTCTGTAATAAATCTACACAGATGCAGACTGTTTAAAACTGGAATAAACTTTTTTTCCCTTATCATTGAGAGGAATTTTAAAATGTGACAAAAAAAAAAAAAAAAAAATCAAAGTATGAGGAGCTCCATCTCTTGCTAAGGAGCACCATAAGAGAACATTTATATCTCATTTGTAATGATGGGCCCAAACCACATCTTGGCATCTTTCATCAACACTAAGGTAGACGGTTATTTCTATGCTGAACCTAAAGTTACAGCTGAGGATGTTCTTTTAAAGGGTGCATCATCTAAATAAGTGGTCCTCCCAATTGTCAATCATTCTGTAGGTATGTTTACCTAAGGCAGTCCTACGTGCTTTTCCCCATTTTCACATACTGGTGGTGAGTCTGACATAGTGGAAAAATTGCAAATCATTTGGAAACAAAGTTTGTATGAGTGATGCAAACAGCAACTTTTAAACAAAGCGTGCACAAGAAGCGGGAACCTACATACTCTCACACACATTAAATAGGCGTTCCCTATCGGGAGCGGGTACAGGATTGTACATTGCATTTTTTTTAGTGGAGAGGGCGGGTTTTTTCAAAAAATTACGAAACTATACCTTTAAATACTCACCTGAATGACATCCAACTAAATCTAAACATCCAGCAACGTGTATAGGTGTACAGTTGTTGTAAAGTCCTACATGTGATTCGTAAGTAATGGAGCTTTATTTATTTCTAACAGAGGATTGTCTCCGTCTGTAGCTGTTTATTTTGATGTAACCTTACATGTGTATTTTTTAACCCTTTAAAAACACTGATGTTAGTGTTTATTCTAAACATGTGACCTTTTAATGACGCTGTCTACCAGCTGGCTGGGAAGTGACAGCGATGTCAAAGTGAGCTGCAGAGAAGCTGCCGTCTCATGTTTAGCAACGGCTCACCGTGGATGTGTTTACTGCATGCTCATCAGCTAGCTTTTAGAAGTGAACTACGCACGAGCCTTCATTTGAATAAATGATGGCTCAAAGGTTTGAAACAAGGCGAGCCTTCAGACCTGATGAGTAGTACTCTGGCTGCATGGTTTTCATATCACTTTTTTTAGCCACAGTCCACACATGCAGTGATTTAGAGTTGGTACTGCTGGTTTTTAGAATGGGACAAGATGTTGCCTGGTCGTAAACTGAACATCTACATCTGAGGTCTGTTTCAATTCAACACCCTGCCACACTTATGGCTTTCTTCTTTGAGGCTGTGTGCTCCATTCGTTCCCTGTTTGCCAGTGAGGGTGAGTCCTGCTATGTTCTTTTTGGTTTATAAAATCTGTGTGTATCTGACACCTTACAGCATGTACATTGATTATCTCAGAGGTGTGCAATGAAATAGCTGGGTAGATAAAAAAAAAAAACAAACCCGACTTTCCTCTCAGGTTATTTCTTCTGACTTGATGAAACCAGCTACTCAATCAATCAGCGTGTCAATCTTGTTCCAGTTTTCAATCCCGCAAATACAGATGGCCAAACAGAGCAGGATACAGCTGCTGGTTCCTCTTTACTAAAACATGATTTCTCTCCATTGATTGGCAGCCTTGGATGGATTTTAGTGTTTGTCACGCATGAGGAACATCCAGATGCTTTAGTTGACAAAAGCTGCCCATGTTTTATCATTTCAGAAATGCTATGGATAAACAAGAGATCATCACAAAAATGTTGGTCTGTGAATGAAACATGAACATTTTCATGCAAAAGAAGAGGAAGCGATATTTTCTGTTCCTGTGAAGCTCAGGTTTAGAGAAGTACATTCATACAATGATGTAAAGCAACCGTATAGAGCTGAGGTGTCCAGCATATTGTCATCCTTCATCTCTTGATTTCAAAACGATAATCAAGATGAGATGGATGTCAATATAAATTACTATTAACTTGGACCTAAATACATTTAGCCTTTTCTTAAACATTTGTTAGACTTCTGAGGAAACATCTGATTTTGCTCGTGTTTAGGAGGAACTCTATTGTTGTTTGAGCGCTGAATGTTGTAAACCTAATCTAACTAGTCTGTAAATTACTGAACTACTTTTGTGATCTAATTAACCAGCAGTGAAAACAGTTTCAAATAGATGTTATTCTCTGCTTATTTAGCTGTATTTTGGATTATTGTTGGTTTGAGGTAATAAAAAATAGCGTTAGTCAATGATTTCGTTTTTTTATCAGTACATCCATTAATGTTTACTATTTGACTTTTCTCTTTATCTACATACTCTTTATCTGAACCTTTTTCGTGCAGCGAAACAAAGCCAGATTTCTACGGATGCATTTTATAAAACTCTAGGTCAATATCGATATCTGATATTAAGTTTGCTGTTTTGGCAAATAACCCATGTTTACAGCTATCAACCCTTTTGAGAAACATAAATATTGGTTGTAAATATTAACCCAGTTTTACATATTGAACCGATACCAGTTAGCATAAAAAAGACCAACATTGGCCGATATCGATATTAAACATCTCTCTACAGATTTGATTAAAAAGAATCTTCAGTGAGCATAGTGATGGTGGAAAATAGAAGGAAACCAGTTTGATTAAAAACAAACAAACAGGAACTGAAGCAAATTCACATGGATGAAGCTTTGAAGATTATTAGCTTTACCATCCACAGCAGTGTCAAGGTTCGGGGGTCATCGGACTCGAAATGGGGTCAAACATGTAGAACTGATCTTTCTACAATCCCGACACTTCAGCATTGGTGTCAGAATTTCTCTAGTCGCTTGTCCTTAATGTCTTTGAACAGCAGCTGATCAGCTCCGTTCTGGTGCCTCTTCTGATGCAGTCGTCACTAGGGTTGGGAATTGAAAAGATTTTCACGATTCCGATTCCCTTTTCGATTCTATGAAACGATTCGATTCTTTATCGATTCTTTTTTCGATTCCAATTTGGGGGGAAAAGGAGAACAAACAGTTTGATTATCAGAATCAAATTTGTTTACTTAACTATTGCACAATCTTACAAACTCAACAAGATCAAGATGTCCACAGGAAATGTGAAACTGGAGTAACATCTGTGTTTAAATGAAAAATCAATATACAAGAACAAACTTAATAACCAACAATGTCTAATAACAAATGATGTGATAATAACCTATTTTAAATAACAAAAAATACTAATTATAAAACAGTAGTAGGGAAAATTAACAGTTATTTTGCAGAAAGATGAGCATATCTGCTTTTTCTGGAAGGATACGGGATCTTTCAGGGCTTATGGTGTCTCCAGCCGTGGAGAACACCCTCTCAGATGGGGTGGAGGAAGCCTGCACACAGAGGTAGTTTTCAGCCAGTCCAGATAGCAAGGGCAGCACATCTTGCTTGTTCCACCACCACAGTGTGGCGCTATCCCTGCAGGGGATGGAGGGCAAGCTTTTACAGAGCTGGATTTCCTGATCTACCCTCTGGGCTAAGGAAAGACGGGGCTTTGATTCACAAAGTGACCGCAGCTCGTTGTCTTCCTCCTCGAATAGTTCTTCCAACTTGCGTAACTTGCGTAACTTGCGTAACTTGCGTAACTTACGTAAAAAACGTGACGTAAGTCGTGCTCCCCAGAGCCGGCGCTCTAGGCTCTGGTGCTGCGGGAATCGAAAAAAGAATCGTTCAGTGAGCTGCCAAACGATGCCATGGAATCGGAAAATACGGAACCGGTTCTTAACAGGAACCGGTTTTCGATTCCCATCCCTAGTCGTCACACACATAAACAAAGCAGAACATGTCTTATTGCCTCATTGTGTCTATGCTGCTTTCACCTGCTGGGATTTTATTGGAGTCACAGATTTGTTGGTAAAAAAAAAAACATTTTTCTGTCTGTTTTGCAGCAAGTTTTGGGGCATGCTTAGTTTATTTATTCAGTTGTAGCAGGGCAGCTTTGACACATTTGGCTGCTGTTCCCTTTCTGCTTCTATGTGGTCTGCAAAAACATCACTAAGCAGGGATAATGGACCAATCAAATGGCAAGTTGATGGACTCAAACTGTTTGATTGCACAGCTAATATGCATAACAGTTAGCAATGAGCTAAGCCAGAAAGCAGGTAGCTTACAGTCTGCAGTTTAATGTGCAGCTTGGTGCTTGCTCAGTTATTGACTAACATTTGTGGCTCTGTGTCCTTCCGATGTTTCTACAAATAGAGAATACAGAGCAAAAATGGCTGCTTGCTTTAAAATAGAAGGAGCCAACCTTGGTAGTTGTTAATGCATCGTTGTTCTGATGAGTGACTCACAAACTGAATCCCAGTTAATGAAAAACCCGAAGCTTTGAGGTGTTTATTATGAATGAGTCCTATTATGCTTCCCAGTGGGTTGTCAATGACGGGAAGGACCAAAACCAAATCATGCAGACATTTTATTTCCTGGTATTATGCTCAGTGTGTTAATGTCTTCTGCTTGTGGCGTCCTGCAGCGCTTCATGAAATCCATCTCTTTCTGAAAATGCCGAACATGCCAGCCGTTTGTATGACAGCTGCATTAAACCCTCTCTCACATTCTCAATTATCCACGCATACGCCAGCGTGCAGATGGAGCTTCTGATTGACAGGTGGGCCAAACGACTGTGTCGGTGGATTGTCCCAGTGGGGACAGAGTGCTCCTTTTCCTATTAGTTTTTATCTACATCTCATTAGAGATCGTTGATATGTTTTACACAAACACAGCCTCCCTATTCAGGACTAGCTTGTCCAGTAATCAGCAATCGGACACCCACACACCTCCCACACAGTCAGCTGCTTTTCTTTTTTTCTTCACCTGCCAGCAGCAATGTGTCGTTTTCCTGTAAAACAAGATTTATTATGAGAGCAAAAAGAAAATTTGCTTTTCATGTAGTGCTGACTCAATTTGCTTCTGTTACAAAAATCAGCTGCTATCTGTGAAAGAACCAGCTATGATATTACCCTGTAATAAACCCTATGGCTTATTTTATTTCTCACTCAGGCTTTGAATACATTCCTGGATGTACTTGTTATTCTAGTCGTCTTGTTTTTTTTCTCCTGCTCTTTTGACAGCAGGACAGGAGTAACTTCAGTCATCGTCGTTCCCTTCCACTAGAGCTGTCACTGCTACTTAGGGCTGACTGCCGACCAGGATTTTCAGCCTGATTTCGGACACAAAATCTGATATAAGGCTGTATGCTAACAGGAAATGAAGTCGGGGTGGACCACAAGGCGTCTGCCTCTAGAGTATTTTTGCACAGGGGAATACTTTTAATTAAACCTTCTTTTTTTTATTATTCTTGTTCTAGTTATCTTATAGTAATACTTTCATTATAAACTGTCCTAAAAACACATCTAAAATGTTTCTAAAATGCCATACAACCCAGAACCAAATCATCCATCAGGAACCTCCTACATTTAATGCATACATTTAGTTTGTTTACTTGAAGGCTCCATTGTTTGTGGATATTTTGATCAAGGTAATTTATCATCTATTTGTTGTTTTTATGTGGAATTATTTACTTTAGTTTTTTTCAGCAGAAATCTGGGCTAAAATTCAAAGCAAACATACCATTCTTCCAGGCTATGATCAAAATGCATATTACATAAAAACTGAACTAAACCTTTTTTTTTTTTCTTTCTCTCCTTCCCCCTTGTTTAGACTTCAACTATAACACAGATGGCTATGATGGGGACGGAGCTGAAGACGGCAAGTCCCAGGACAGCTCTGAGACGCTGCCCTACATAGATGAATCCCCCACTATGTCCCCCCAGCTGTGTGTGTCCCAGGGGCCTGATGGTGAGGCAATCTCCCCCACGCCTCTCGAGGTAAGAACTTGCAAACAAATACCCACAAGTCGGAAAAAAATGAACTTTTTTTTTTTTTTTACACTCCTGACTGCCACAAACTACTCTGTATTTCATTGCTATTTGACTGACAGACTTTAAACACCCTAGCCTAACAGGGATACTCAGAGGAGGGAGCATCATGCTCAGGGGATCTTTTTCCTCCAATAGGACCAGTTAAAGGTTGTTATGACTTGAGCTTGGTACTCTTTGTTACATTGGATCTTGTGGGGGAAAAAAAAAACACTTCTGGACAATAATTGCATTTGTAATCAATTAAAAAAAAGGTCATTTCTAAACTGCAAAGATGGCTAATTGTGTTTACATCAGATTAAATTTCACACTCTTTTTAGGTGGCAGTAATACACTTAAAGTGGGTTATTTTGGTCAAACAGCTTGTGAGCAGATTTATGCATAAGTACTAGAAGTTAGCAACTTTCTCTTAGGGCTGGGCAATTGGTTGCATTTGCTATATAATTGCAATTAAACAAAACATAATTTTCAAATTGCAGAAGCAATTTTCTCTATTTTGGTTGCGTCATATTTAACAGGAAAAAGACACTAAATTTCTCACAGCAGCCCTTTAAGCAATACACTGTGGGTGTGTGCCTGCAAGTAGAACTAAGCACCTTTTCATAAAAAGGTTACAGCAAAGTCCTGCAACAAAGGACTCTGGACAAGTAGCTTTAAACGTCATGAAAAACTGAAACTCTACAATAAAACATTTACAAGCTTCAGGTTAGTGCAAAAGAAAATCTAAATCACATTGTAGTGGCACTCCAGCTCCTTCAGTTTCTTCTGTACCGCATGGAAAATCAGTCTAGCAACAAGTATTGTAACGCGAGCAAGACCAGATAATATTCTTCAACTTGTGATGTTTAATAAAAGAAACAAAGATAAGAGAACATCCACATTCTCATAATATAAACTCAGTCAAAAACTGTGTTGCTTCCAGCATATCTGTTACAAGCAAACAATAAAAACGTACAGAATTACAGCATGAGGGAAGCCCAAAATATGCAATTCATTATTAGCTTTTCTATATTCTGTGCTTTTAATATTAGAGTTTTTAAACTTAAATTATAATCTTAACAACAAAAATGTATCAAATCTTGTATTTTAACCTTTTTACAACTATAAATGAATTTGTCTCAAATTGACTCTTACAAACATCACAGTATTGGTTAAAAATAATCATGATTAATAATTATTGCAAAAGCATTCAGGCCTACTTACCATGCAGCATTTAACAACGAGAGCATGAAAGGTCATGAAAACAATGGAGCCCTGAAGCCAAACATGTTGATGTTTGTTGTTAGTGAAGAAGACAATCAATTCAATTCAATTCAGTTTCTTTATACAGCGCCAATTCCCAACACACATGTCATCTCAATCAAAAATAGAATCACAATTTCTGTTTTTGGCCAAATCACACAATCCTAGACAGAATGTCAACAATAGGTGATGAGGTGTGTGTTTTAAAACTGCTCCAATTTACACACCATTGTTCATGTTTCTTGGTATGTAAATAACTGATAAAAGGGGGATAATGCTGTGTCCCTTATTATCTTGTTGTGCAGATTGATTATATTTCAAAGGGAGACATTTTTACACATATTTACGTAGCAGTTTTGTACGTTTTTTTTGTAGTTTTGTAGCAATTTAAGAGATTTTTTAGGTCACCCAGGGCCTGATATGGAGCAGTTAGTGTTACTAGAAACACTGCCGTCCATTAGGTGCTAGCATTGCCTGTCCTGCATATATAAACATTCCTCTAGCAGCACTCAGTTTTTGTTTTACTCTCAAACGTCTGATTAAGCCTCTCAGCCGTCCCTCTCCCAGATGTTCCAAAACCAAATCTGAGTTGGAGTAATGACTGTGGATCATAACAGCTTCTTTTCCCTGACAGCTTCACACAGTGAGCTGAGAAGATAAGATAAACTGTGGGCTTCGGTGTGAAGCGGTTGAGTGGTTACTCTGTACTTCTCACCATGGTGCTTGTTATTTTGCACATCCATGCTGCTGCATACTTTTGAAAAAGTGCCTCTTTTGATGTAGTTATTTCTTTCTTTACGGTAATCTTCTGGTCCGTGTGATGATGACAGTCTCCAGTTACTTGCAGATGTCTAAAAAGTCACCCGACTCGTTTCTTTTCAGGACAGCTCCAGTATTTCAGAGGTTTACTTTAATTTAGTGCTGACATTCCCCAACATGTAGAAATTTTAAAGACTTGTTTACTACTAAAGTAGATGAAGCAGTCTAGAAGGTTTCCAAATCTAATTTTAGGAATACATTTATTTTAAAATTCAGGTCATGGTAAATGAGTCAAACACGTGGAAAAAAAAAACAAAATATTTTATCCCTACTGTCCTTACATGACATGTTTTGGGGATGAAAACTGATAGTTTCTGTTGTGTTTCTACTGTTCAATGTTCAACAGAAAAGCTCACGGTTCCTCTGAAAACAGCAGTATTTTATAGACAACAAACATGTTTTGTAGTTTAACATTTTGCAAACATCCTGCTCCCCTTTTGTCATGTTCAAAGGAGAAACAAGATGTGGTTGTATGGCGAAGCCCAGGCACAGCGTGAAGCCTTAACAGGGGGTGTTTATGCACATATGCACACTGTTAACCTAATGAGCCTGATGGATTTAGACAAAAATTAAAATAGAAATTTTATTTGAATGTTCCTCGACACTAAACTACAGAAATGTTACCATATTTTCCAAACTATAGAGTGCACCTCACTATAAAGTAAGTTGCACCCACTACGGCTGGACATACACTGTACGATATTTTCAATTGTTGTTCTTAGCTACAGCTCAAACTGTACGATGAAATTACAGGGTTTAAAAGTTACAGCTCACGATGTATGTTCTTACGCTGTACGGCCTGATGCGTTCCAACTGCTCACACTGCATGTCCCAAACCTGCACATCAGACTCAGCGCCGAGAGATGGTGCTGGTCAGACTCGTCAATCTGGACAAAGAATAAGAAGAACTTATTTGCACATGCGCAGTGCTCGAGGTTCTGGTAAATCTGCTCATAGCTCTGCTTCAACAGCAGAATTTGCCCACAAACACCTCACGAGGACTAATTGAATTTTAAACATGTTTAATTTTCACCCAACTTTACAATTCCTGATCAGAAAGGTGGTCATAAGAGGTCAATTTCCCCCTCGTTACCCCCTGTATACTACAGGACGAATGAGGAGGCTGAAACACGGCCTGCTCCAAAAAATTCTCAAGCGACCGGAGAATTGCCCAAAAAGGGCAAATATTCATGCAGTGCATGCCAAGCTTTAGAAGTTTCTTTTTTCTTTTAAACTGGAAGCTGCATGGACTCTAAGCATCTGATATATAGTGAACTGCCCCCCTTCAAACCTGTAGGGGGAGCTCCACATATAATGCCTGGAATAGGGACAAAGAAAAATGCTAGCTCTTATTAGCTTGTTGGCTTTCTGCAGTTAGAACCTCTAATGAAGCCCTGAAGCAGTTGCCCACAGTCTCTTCATTGGTTCGGCAGCTTTAATGTTGCAAATACATTTCAGAATATGTTAATTCATGATCTTCGTTCTGTGTCGTGCCTGTACCATGTGCTTGGGCTAAAGGAAAATTGCCCTCTTCTACTTTGATTTCCATCTTTCACTTCCGCCCCCTAACGGCTCCCAAAAATCCTCAGAAAAGCATCTTTGCATAAGGCGCACGCTTCAAAGTGTGGGGAAAAAATAGCGGCTTATAGTCCAGGAAATACGGTTTCACTCTGTTCATGATCTTGAAAGCTTTTTTTTTGTATTTTCCATTTTCAGCTGCTGCTCTCTTCTTTGTAGAATGTTTTTGCTATAATCTGCAGGATACTTTTACATTTTCAGTAAACAACTTACAAAAACACCATTCTAGCAGGTATAATAATATAAACTTCTGTTTATCACTGTCAGATTAAATAAGATGGCTCTTTACTGTTAAATACTGAACCTGGGATGGTTTTCTCATGGATCTATCTTTCCCTCTGTGTTTTAGTCACAGGATGCTTAACCCCTGTAATCTTCAGGTTTTAGCAGTGTTAGCTAAATGGCCTTTGCACTCTGCAGGCGGTGCATGCATAGTGAGAGGAAATGACCCCTGAACCAGATAGGCTTTGATGCAGCCAGCATCAGTTTGCCAGTCTCACTGTAAATTACATTACAATTTGTTGCCTGTGTTAACTGAGTGAATGTGGCATTGATCAACCGTCTGTCGGTTTCAGGGATGTTTAGATGTTAATACAGTATATACAGGTGCTGGTCATAAAATTAGAATATCATGAAAAAGTAGATTGATTTCAGTAATTCCATTTAAAAAGTGAAACTTGTATATTATATTCATACATTACATACAAACTCATATATTTCAGATGTTTATTTTGTTTAATTTTGATGATTACAAATGACAACAAATGAAAATCTCAAATTCATCATATCAGAAAATTAGAATATTGTGAAAAGGTTCAAAATTGATGGCCCCTGGTGCCACACTCTAATCAGCTAATTAACTCAAACCACCTGCAAAAGCCTTTAAATGGTCTTTCAGTCTAGTTCTATAGGCTACACAATCATGGGGAAGACTGCTGACTTGACAGTTGTCCAAAAGACGACCATCGACACCTTGCACAAGGAGGGCAAGACACAAAAGGTCATCGCTAAAGAGGCTGGCTGTTCACAGAGCTCAGTGTCCAAGCACATTAATAGAGAGGCGAAGGGAAGGAAAAGATGTGGATTGAAAAAAGTGTACAAGCAAGAGAGATAACCGCACCCTGGAGAGGATTGTGAAACAAAACCCATTCAAAAATGTGGGGGAGATTCACAAAGAGTGGACTGCAGCTGGAGTGAGTGCTTCAAGAACCACCACACACAGACGTATGAAAGACATGGGTTTCTGCTGTCGCATTCCTTGTGTCAAGCCACTCTTGAACCACAGACAGCGTCAGAAGCGTCTTGCCTGGGCTAAAGAGAAACAGGACTGGACTGCTGGTGAGTGGTCCAAAGTCATGTTCTCTGATGAAAGTAAATTTTGCATTTCCTTTGGAAATCAAGGTCCCAGAGTCTGGAGGAAAAGAAGAGAGGCACTTCATCCACGTTGCTTGAAGTCCAGTGTAAAGTTTCCACAGTCAGTGATGGTTTGGGGTGCCATGTCATCTGCTGGTGTTGGTCCATTGTGTTTTCTGAGGTCCAGGGTCAACGCAGCCACATACCAGGAAGTTTTAGAGCACTTCATGCTTCCTGCAGCTGACCAACTTTTTGGAGATGCAGATTTCATTTTCCAACAGGACTTGGCACCTGCACACAGTGCCAAAGCTACCAGTACCTGGTTGAAGGACCATGGTATCCCTGTTCTTAATTGGCCAGCAAACTCTCCTGACCTTAACCCCATAGAAAATCTATGGGGTATTGTGAAGAAGAAGATGCAATACACCAGACCCAACAATTCAGAAGAGCTAAAAGCCACTATTAGAGCAACCTGGGCTATCATAACACCTGAGCAGTGCCACAGACTGATCGACTCCATGCCACGCCGCATTGCTGCAGTAATACAGGCCAAAGGAGGCCCAACTAAATACTGAGTGCTGTACATGCTCATACTTTTCATGTTCATACTTTTCAGTTGGCCAACATTTCTATAAATCCTTTGTTTTTATTGGTCTTCAGTAATATTCTAATTTTCTGATATGATGAATTTGAGATTTTCATTTGTTGTCATTTGTAATCATCAAAATTAAACAAAATAAACATCTGAAATATATGAGTTTGTATGTAATGTATGAATATAATATACAAGTTTCACTTTTTAAATGGAATTACTGAAATCAATCTACTTTTTCATGATATTCTAATTTTATGACCAGCACCTGTAAGCCATTTAAATTCATTTTTTCCTAAGCTATAAAAAGGGTTTCCACAGGTCATTAAAAATAATTAAGTAATTAAATTATAATTGTTTATATATATATATATATATATATATATATATATATATATATATATATATATATATATATATATATATATATATATATATATATATTCCTAAAAGCATTACATTAGAGTTACTCATTCCTGTATAAACCCTGTGTAAAGCAACTGCAGTGGATTAGTTAATTGGGACTTTTGTTAAAGACAAACCTTTTTCTCCTAATCTCTGATCTGCGACCCCCTACATCCTAAAAATAAAAATCCCCTCATCATGATGCTTCTGCCACCATGTTTCACAGCATTGTTTCTTAATCTAGTGTAGCTTTTTGCTTGTTGGTCCATATATAAAGGATTCTTCCATCTGAGTTTTGGAGCTTAATTATACTAAAGGTAAAAAGAATAATAATAAAATCTGATATCTCCTCATTTAGCAATGCGACCATTGCTTGGCTTGCTGATAAGTCCCAGCCTTTTTGTGAGGTAATTTAGTTTAAACAGATGCTTAATGTTTTTTACTACAAATTGATCCAGTTAGTAATTGCCTGATGTTTTTGTCATAGAGTTACTCTTTCCCTCACATTATTGTTCAAAGGTTAGGGGGATCCTATCATGCCTGTGGCTATATTGATGGGATTGCATGGCCAGTATGTGACCCGTACAGAAATTTGATTGGGTGCTCTGAAACCCCATTCCCCAGTGACATTTCAAAAAATCCTCTAAACGAAGCTGCAAACAGACCCGACAGTATCGACATGAATGAGGAGCTGAGCTTTAGTTGTCTTGCATTCCTTCCTACCTGTTCTCTGCTCTGGCCTCTTGATTCAGTTTTTTTTATTCTATATATAGAGCACATTACTCTGTAATCACTGTGATATAATGTCAATCTGGTTCTGATCCAGGATCAGTTACTAATAGAGGTAATTCATGAATTATTAAGGTTTTTATTCAGATGTATACCAATGGCAGTGAGATATTCTAAGCATTCGTATGCTTAACTGAAACAGAAGTATGTCTCCATCTAGTGGTAAGTAGCAGTAAGAACAAGCTGTTATGGTTTGATCTTTTACTGTAGAACTGCCTTCAAACTCAGACCACATGGGTTTTTGGTTTCCAGAAGCTTTTGATTTAGTGACCCATTTCTTTTTTTCTCTTTAGAAATATAAAAAAATGTCTTTGAACTTTTTTCTCTGGTTTCAGATTTTTAAAAAGCAAAACACCCTAAAATAATTTATCTGTTTTTATTGCTGTACTCTACTGCATGATAGATCTTTTTTGTTTGTTTTTTACCGTCTTTGTAGAGACCTGGGTATATTTTGGGCTTGACTTGGAAATAAAAGCATAAATTCACATTATTTGTGTTGGATCCCTAACAAAAGTTAGTTTGTCATATGGATAATTTTAATATTTAGCACTTTTTAAATAAATATTTCCCCTATATTTCACACTATAACCGTCAGCGTCTCCTACACAGCAGTACATCCAGAGATGGTAATGCGATTGCCTGAAGGCTTCCTGACCTTCTCCTCCTCGCACTCTTGATAATTTGGCCTGTATTTGTGCTGAGTTTGCAGACGTCTTCTTCAAACCTGACAGCTCCTAGCTATAACATGGATTCAGTGTGGTTTATATGAATAAATATGAGTGGAATATGCACATATTTATATCCCCCTGAGACAATAGTGAGTTTTACTGTTTTCCCTTTGTCCTTCTTCAAGTCTGCTGTCACTTTGTCTTCTGTTTGCTCCTCTTTAACCCCCAACCACAACCACGCTCATTAATGCCTTAAAATGTTGCTGACTTATGAAATTGAGAACATAAGCTTTAAATTATCCAACCCTTACCTCCTTCAATGCTTGCTCTATAAGCTTAGGCTGACGTTTGTTATATCTCCCCTTTTCACTGAGCATAAACAGTGACGGCACTCAGACGAAGTAAACCTTGAGCTTAATGTTCTGTGTGGGTGAAGCGGAAAGGAACATGCTTCTGCTGTCAGAGGGTGACACCTCTGTAGCACCTTATAGTCATGATGATCCTCTAGTCCTCAGTAATTAAAACACAGAAAGCAGAATCACCATAATCTAAACTAAGAAGGATAACAGATTTATTTATCATTCCCTTTCCTGGATACATGTCATTGTTTTAAATAGAGCTTAAACAATTCATGGTGATTAATCAATTACAGAAATAATCATCAACTCATTGAGTACTTGATTAATTGTTAAAGTAAACAGACTCTAAGACATGGCATTAGCTGAAACAGTAACCTTCTTAGAGCACTAATTATGCCAAAATTTGAAAAATAATTTTTAAACATTTAAAATGGTACGGGCATAGTTTTAACTTCAGCTGGTTTAAATTCTGTAGTAATTCTTTTATTCATTTAATAAACACAGATTAATCAATTGGCAAAACAATGGTTAGAAGCAGGCCTAGTTTTAAAAAAAGTGGATTAAAAAGGAAACATTTTGCACAACACTTGGCGCAAAATCAAACTGGAGGGAAAATTCAATCTGGAATATAAATAAATATGAATGGCAGTTAATGTTCTGAAGATGATCATTGCCTTTACTGATGTTTGCTATGGCTTCATTATCCATAAAATGGCTTTAGCCTTCATTATGGTCCGACTCTGGGTTCAGCATAAGTCTGAACTCGAATGGATGCAAATTCTGATAAGAATCAGTCAGATGTTGATCATCCGCCACATTTTTCCCAGCGCCTCCCTTCCTGCGCCTCCTGTGATGTCATGAAGCCAAATAAACACAAAAAATAAGCATTTGTGGTTTGATTTTAGGACCAATGCTGTGGAAAATAATGCCCTCTCACCCTGCCACGTTTTTCTTCTCTATGACCATTTGTTAGGCTTTAAAGACATCACTAGATGGCGTCTTTAAAGCCTGAAATACTGCAGAACTACACCACCTGACCCGTAATTAGAAGCAGTTGTTTAAAGGCCAACATCTGCAGCCTTGAGCAGATCAATGAGGAGACAATGACCAGAGGAGGAGAACTATAGTGTGTTCTGGTGTGAGAAAGGAAGAACCTGTGAACCTTTGAGGCGGAAGTGGCTTTTGACTAATCAGAGCGGAAGGCTTAAGTAAAGAGAGTACAGCGGAGTGTCTGACCATCGCCCTGAAAGAGCCGGCCTCAGCCACCATCAAGGAAGTGGCTGGCTAGAGTTTGTTGTGAGGGGAGGGGCGCTAGCAGAGAGGGAAGGGCAGACTATATCGACCAAAGTGGAACTGCATGCCACACACACACACAAAACACACGCTGAACATACACAAACACCAGGAAGCCCAGCAGAGGAAGGGGGGTGGGGTTGCGTAGGCGGGGCCCGCTCCCTTTCTCTCTCTGTAGGCGTCCAGACGACCTGCTCCGAAGGGAAAATCCTGATGTGGCCAAACAGGCGCTGAAGGGGGGAACTGGAAGCAGGGACAGGAGAGAGGAGGTTTTTAAAGGCTGGACAGGAGAAGAAGATACTATGGAGGAGGAAGAGGAGGAGGCGCTGGGCTACTTGGACAAGGTGCTGGAAGAGGAAGAGGAGGTGTTTGAATACGGAGATGGGGAGCTGGATCCCATCACTCCGGTACATAAGCAGTTCAAGGTGAGGCAGGCGCCGGACAGCAGGACGCAGGAGAAAAAACCAAAGCAGCCTTGAAAGCTGAAGGCTGTAATTGGAGTCCTCTTATGATGCGGCGTCAATATGTGGCTTTATGTGCTTGTGAGCCATCTGGAGTGTGTGCGATTGTGTGTGTGTGTGGGAGAGAGATGAAGCAGCTTCTCTAGAGCACATGTCTCCTCACTCTGCTGCTCTGTAAACACCTCTGTTTTCTGCTGCCCGGACTAACTTCTGCCTCTGCATGCAAACTCCGTTCTGCAGACGAACTGCCCGCCGTCACTCACAATATCAGCTCTATCATCTCAACCAATGAGTGCAGGGGACTCAAAAGGAAAGTGCAGCAAATCCTTCTGTGAGGAGGGAAAAAATACTTCACTGCTTTCTGGATTTCTCATCCTGGCCTTGCTACACAGTAGCTCTTTGTACATTTTCTTTTTCCTCTTCATTTTTTTTTCTCTTCCCCCCAAAATACTTTCTGAGACTTATTCTAACACTGACATGGCAAACTGAGCACCAGTTTAGCCAGTGGTTAGGTTTCATTGTAAAGCTGAAGGATCTTGCAAAGTATTCACACCCTGTTAAAATTGTTCACATGAAATCACAACAACAAACCTCGGCGTGTTGTACTCAAATTTAATGCAGCAAACCAACACAGAGCAGTGGCTGCTGGTGTGGTAGAATAAAAAAAAAAAAAGAATTTCGTTAGAATTTTTACAAGTTAGAATGCATGCTAAAAACAAAAGATGAAAATAATGTACTTCCTTCTTTCCACCTCATGCTCCATTTCGTCCTCTTAATTCAAATTCTGAGTTAAAAATAAACCGAATGAGTGACAAAATATGCAGTGTAGCATGCATAAATACTTTCACTAAAGAGGTGCAATGTAAAAGTCAGTAGGTTGTGGCAGCATCATGCTGTGGGGGGGACGACCTTTTCAACAAAAAGTCATGCCCAGTTTTAAAACAATGACGTAGTGAGGTCTTATGTCCAAGAATACCAGCCATGATACAAACCTAGTACCTTACCCCATGTGTCAAGGATCAACATCCAATAATAAGACCTCCAGGTTTGATTATTTTCTGTATTTCTTCACAGAGACGTCTGTTACTTCTATGATAAATCCTCCTCAAAGCTTTAGGACTGTTAGGCCGGCTTCGATTAGCTGCGTCCTTAGAAAAGACTCCTAAATCATTCTTCTTTGTGTAGTCGTCCCCATGTTGATCTTTCCGTCGCTCGTTGGCCACGCCTTTCTCCTCAGAGATAACTTCACCGTCAGTAGCTGAGCTGGATCTGACACGTCGAGCCTTGGTCGGGCCTTATTCCTCGTCTTATCTGGCAGACCTGCTGCGCTGATATCATTCTAAGAATCTGACTGTGTTAATAATTAATTATCCTCTCTGCTCACTGTGTGGATCTATAAAGGTACATATTTGAGAACAGATTACTAAAACATGTGTTCTCCCTTAGCGTCCTGAGAACCGTGGAAAGGGATGCATAAAGATTTAGATATGGGCTCTAGTGGAAAAAAGTTTCAAAACCGTGAGAGGTTTTGAACTGAATATACCTGGAAGTAAAAGACAACACTGACGGAGTAATGAATGGATAATAAGAGGAAAGGAAAAGTCATAATCGGAAATATTTTTATATTGTGGCCCTAAAGAGGAGTTGGCTTGAAAAGGAGACAAAAGTGAGGCTAATGCACAAACTAGAAACTAAAAAAAAACTTTATTGCCTGTCAACAACTTCAATCAGACTTTAATAAACAACTTTTAAAAAAAACATTATAAAGATGATTGTTTAGGCTATAAATGCACTTAGAATGCTTGATTTTAAGGCCTGATGGTTTGTTAGCGATGTGCTGAAATAGTCACCTGGTCATGTTACATCCCTCATTAAGGGGCTCCATTATTTGAACAAGGTGCTTTCTTTTAAAGGACAGTGTCAGCACTTTGGATCCAATCCTATCATGTTAGAGCCTAGCGGCAGACAGAGATTGGCATTTTGGAGGTTTGTGTCCTACCTTCATAAATGTAAACTCAGACCTTTACCTGGAAATGACGCCTTTACATAGCATTTAAACCAGCCTTTTTAGGACATTATTTACACAACTAGGCCATTCTACAGGATAATAACAAAAATGAAACATTTGGGCCAAATCAACACTGACATATTTAACCAGACCTACTTATTTTTTCTCCCATGACCATCTTAATTAAAATCCTGTAGCTGAGGAGAGGCCGATTGAGTATTATAACCTTGTTTTTCTTTCGGTTTCATCCCTTAAAGGTTCTGAATTTCATCCCATTTATGTATCTGGATTCCTGTAGTTGTTCCAAGCTGTTAATGAGCTTCATCCTCATGTTATCCTGATGTTGCTGCTCTGGGATCATCTAGGAAATGAGCTGTTTGCTGCATGCATTGTGCACCTTCTTATGTTGTCTGCTGTTTTCTCAGGGCGATGTTGAAAAGGGGCTGGAGATGAAGAAACTGGTCCTGTCTGGATTCCTGGCCAGTGAAGAGATCTACATCAACCAACTGGAAGCCCTCCTGCTGGTAAGAACCATCAGCACATCCCCATACAAAGACAGAATGACTCAAACAGAGTCATGACCACTGTCACTGCAGCTTCCTGACGCGTCTCCCCAGAATCAAGCCGCGCAATATGTCACTTCCTGTCTTTTTAAAGCCGCATGCTGCACTTTGATCAACCGGTTGTCTTACACACGTTGAATTTAAGATAAAGACTGCTATACTGTTTAGAAACACAGCAGATAATAATCAGGATAGAAGCGGTACAGCAATAAAAGCAGGAGGTTTTTTTCTTGGGCTTTCAGTAATGTTGGCAGAGGTCTGTCCTGACCAACTTCCTGCTATTTCAGGCCATAATGACAACACGGCGGGACGTTGCACAACTCCCCGTCTGTTTCTGCTCTCCTTTCTTTGCTACGTCTCTGTGTTCCCACAACACATTTTCATCCATGTGTTTTATTCTTGTTCTTTAAAAGGACATATTCAGCAAGTTTTTTTCTTAAAAACCACAGCGACAGACCACTGGCAGAAGTAGTTTCTGTTTGGGACAACATCTAGTGTTTGGTTTTATTGAATAGATTGGTTCCACTGTGACCATGTGTTTTATTTAGGCTGTAAAGTTCAACGATTTATACCATAAAACCACCGTCGGATGTTTTATTTTTGTTCTTTTGTTGTTGTTTTTTAAAAACAAATGACCTGAATGTAATTGGTTTATTTATTTCAATCGCTGTGAAATATTATTATGTATTCATATAACACCAGTTTGGGACTGGGGTGGGGGAATCAGATCATGGGTTTATTTAAAATAGTTTCAATGTTTATTTTGAATCAGCCGGATTCTGATTGGTTGATTATCACAGAGCTGTGATAGAAACGGACCCGTCAGAGTTCCAGAAGTAGTTCTGGATTGTATTTCTAGGTTTGAAAACTTAAGATGCTGTAAATGAAGAGGAGTGATTGTTTAAGAATGTTGCCTTCATCCCAAGTGATGAATTAGAATCATTTTGGTTAAGTTACCAGTAAATTTCTTACTTTTTCCTCATTAAACTCTGAGATTTTTCCAAAATAAAAAACACCCAGATAAGCTGTTTTGCTTTCCCTCTACAGGCCGAGAGTCATGTTCTCGTTTGTTCTATAATTAAGCTATAAACTGAGGTGTATTAAAATAAAATCCCTTCTATAGCTTCTTATCTTTCACTTATCAGTCACTGATTTCCTATAACTTCACCCAGCTGCTTTAATGATGCGTGAAACTTTGATAATTTCACATATCTGTTCTTAAATGTGTGAAAATGAACAGCTTAACCTCATTTTAACATGCTTTGATTGTTCTTGTGAAGAGCAGACTTTAGTATCTTATAAACTGGACCACACAGTGAGCCTGCAGCCATCATCAAGGTTGTTTAAAAAATAATCAGTTCTGTTTAATGAATCCTCACCAAAACCCCTGCAATCAGCAAGACTCTGACTCATCGTCAGCCCAAGAGAGCTTTCATCTAATCCAGACCCTCATTCCCACCCACCAGAACCACTCTGCATGTTGTCATTAATTGGGTTGGTGTGAAAATTGCTCGCTTAGACACATTGATGCAGAATAACGGCCAGATACAAAGCAGAAATTAGATGTCAGATGGGAAATATTTGCTGTTTTTTTCATTACACATTTTACGCACTTTACACAGCACCTGCTCGCTGACGGTCTCCATTGATACGATTTCCTCCTTCCTCTGCAGCCAATGCGGCCCCTGAAGGCTGCAGCCACCACCTCCCAGCCCGTCCTGACCATGCAGCAGATAGAGACAATCTTCTACAAAATCCAGGACATCTTCGAGATCCACAAGGAGTTCTACGACGCCCTGCTACCCAGCATCCAGCACTGGGACGAAAAGGTCACCGTGGGGCATCTATTTCAGAAGCTGGTGGGTCTGACGTTGCCTCAAGAGTCACGCTGCCTTTTCTGTTTTTTTCCTTGATGTCATCCACAGTTGTCAGGCCTCTCACTGTTTGCCAACCAAATTTAGAGAAGTGATTCACTGAGTGGCTGTGCCTGTTTGTGTGTTTTCCTGACATTTGAAGAAACACTGCAGCTTTTAGTCTTAACACTTTCTTTTTTTTAAAGCTAAGCAGGATGTTTAGCTATGTGTTGGTTCAGGGCAGTTTGGTCGTCTGCACAGTGAATTTGTGCTTTGAAGTAGCTAAAGTTTGGGTTAAACACTTTCAATGGGTTAAAGCTAATGTTATCCTACATAAGGTATAAAACTAAATGCTCATGTAGACTTTAGAGGCCTAATCATTGGAAATGGTTGAGTTCAGATGACATTTTCAGGAAAACTGGAACCGTGTTATTAGACTTTTAGTTCATACACAGTCTCTCCTACTGAGAGCAAACATGGAAGCTAAATAAAAACTGTTTTGATTTATTGTTCTGTTTCCATATTTTGACTAAGACCAGTTTCCTGAAGGTTGAACACATCGCAGCTTTCTGGGTATGAATTTATCCAGACGTCTCTTCCATCATGAGAGATCCTGTGCCGCTATGCCATCATGGCTGCATTGTTGTTGTGATAAGAGCAGAGGAAGCAGTTCAGCTCAGTTAAGAGTGCAGCATCTATTTTAGACCGACTGAAGCGGTAACCTGATTGTGGCTCAGCCTGCTTCTGATATTTTGCTGTTTCTGTTGGCTGCCGGGTTAGAAACACTTATTAATGATCCCAGATCATTCTAACTAAGCAGCATTAATCCTTTAACTGAGATTTCTTTCTGGTCACTCTAAGCTTTACAGTAAAATGACTGAGGGTGGACGGAGCTTTCTAAGAAGCTTCTGGGTTGAAGGATAACCTCAGAAGTCACCTTATTGGTTAAAAGCAGTCAGCCTCTGTGTTGTGCTATGAAATGAGAAAATAATACCATCATGATCTATGGTTTTTCTAGAGGAGTTTAACAGATTCACAGCTCAGTGGGGCGGATCTGTTTACTGAATTTAACTTAAATCTACTTGAAATTAATGCTAAAGACTGAACTAATGTTATTTTCTAACAAAAAGAAGGTGCCTTCAACTCTCCCTTCGATCACCACAGTACAGAGATCGGCAGTTGGTTTTGTATCATCTTATAAATATCTTGGCATCTTTTTAAATGAAAGTGTAACATTTAAGCCCCACATTGAAAACCTGCTAAAAAGCTTAAGCTAATTATTTTAATTATTATATTTTTTCTAAATAAATCTTGTTTCTAATACAATGCCGAGAAACAGCTGGTTTCTTTCGCTTTCGCTAGATTAAAGCGATGTTTATATGAACTCACCACTGCATCCTCTACATACATGCAGACTCCCACACTGGTACACATTCTTTTACAAATCCATTCCAATCTGTTACCACCTTATTTACCTTTTTGAGATGTTTAGAAAAAAAAAACATTTATATGCACCTGCACCCATTTTTAATGATTTCTGTAATATATTTATTCTCGATTTTTTTTTTTTTTATACCGTGTATTGTATCATTCCTGTTATTGTTTTCTAAAACATGAGACACTAAGTCTTCAGAGATCTTTCCTGTCTACATAAAGGATTAAATAAATTAATAAAATAAAATAGCCATTAGTTGGGTCATAACACAAACCGGCTGAGTATGGGCAGGAGCTTGTTTTAAGAAAGCCGGAGGAATTGTTATTTACCATTCTGGACAAACTATGTAGATGTGGATGAACGTCGGATGTTATTTTTAAAACTACATGCAACACGTGGGGAAAAAGTAGCGTTGTGCTTCACTCTGAACACATCCTGATACAACCACCACCACCGCAGGTGGTGGTATCATGCTGTGGGGAAGCTTTTAGTAAGCTGTAGCAGGGAAGCTGGTCAGAGGCTTTGGAAAGAAGGATGGAGCTGAAGTCTTGACTGGGGCAGAAATTAACCTTCCAGCTGGAAAATCACCCCGTATGTAGTCGATACCACATCAACAGTGTTTATTTTCTCATGCTTGAATGGAAAAATATGCATATCTCTCACAAGACTTGGAACAATCCTCATCACATTTCACCTTCATACTGTAAATGTTTTTTTTTTGGTTTTTTTTAGTCTAAGACCTATCCATCCATTTTCCCACACGCTTACTGTATCCCTACTGGGGTCGCGAGGACTGCTGGTGTCTATCTCCAGCTGCCAATGGGTGAGAGGCAGGCTCCACCCTGGACAGGTGGCCAGGCCATCACAGGGCAACACAGAGACAAACAGGACAAACAACCATTCACACACATACACTCACACCTAAGGAGAATTTAAAGCTTATTAACCTAAGAGTTCCCGGAGAGAACCCAAGCATGCACAGGGAGAACATGCAAACTCCATGCAGAAAGAATCCGAGCCGTGAATCGAACCCCGAACCTTGTTGTGCTACCCACTGCCCCACTTTGCAGCCCGGTGTAAGACCTAAATCTCTCTTAGCCCTTTTAAAGTTTGCAGCTGTGATGTGAAAAAATATAAAAATTCAGAGCATAAAGACACCTGACTATAACGATGTGTTGCAATTTTGAATGACACAATTAAAGAAATAGGACACTCACTGCAGACCAAACCACCGTAGTTTTTAACATTTCACTTTAAATTCAGGAGACGTCAATAATTCAATTCAGTTTGTTAAAGCTGTGAATAAAGCGCCAATTCACAACACATTATCTCAAGGTGCTCTATAGAGACAATTCAACCAGATCGTACAGTCAGATTGGTTCAAACTTTTATATCTTATGGAAAACCAGTTGATTGCATCAACTAATTGACTCAACAGCAATCCCTCACAATAATGGTTACACAGTACTGTATGTATGACGTGCAACCACAATTATTGGTTTTAAGCCACATTAAAATACTTAAATGGATCAGTGCTTCATTGCAGCAGCTTCTTGTGAATAATTCATTAATAATGTTAAGTATTAATCTAGGCATTGTTAATGGTACTTATAACTGAAACATTATTTAATTTTTGCTTTACTTTTTTTAGCTGGTTACTATCAACCTGTAGCAGGTAATCCATTATGAAGAGACCCCTGTCTGTTAGCTGTTGCCCCCCCATGCTGAACCTGATTCTGTAAGGGAGGTGAAAAGAAATGTTTTAAGTTGCTGTTGGAGAACTGCTGAAAAAAAGTAACATCTGGGGGCTGATGAGGGGAAATATCACTGGATCCCATTTATACGCCAGTTATCTAACAAACCTGCAAAGTGAAAACGGGCCTGAAGTCTTTCTGTCCTACCATCAGAAATTGTTATAAATCAGGGTTGGTCAAATTCAACTGGGATTTGGTCAGATTAGACTAAATGATGTAACAATGGTAATTAAAGGTGCCCCTCACATCTCTATAAACGCACATCAGTCGCTTCAGTGCACTCCTGAACGCTCCCCTAAATGGTTACATGTAGATTAATTGCTCTGGTTGCTGAAACAGTGTTGGGTGTAAACGCAGCATTAATATTAAATTTAGTGTAATATTACTGATAAGAGACTTACTTAAAATCTAAAACCTACTAAAAATGTTATATTAATAACAAATTAAACAAATCTATCCGAATTTGGAGTTTGGGCTGAATAAAACAAGAGTGACTTGTAAATCTATGACTTATAGATCACTCTTCTAAAGAAATTTGACTAATTTGAGTGTTTCTTTAAAATATTGTGTGTTTATATAAATATTAAGCAGATAAAAAAAAAAAATTAATATACTGTCCTTTAAACCATGTTTTTTGACACCATGGCAAAAAGTTTAGACAACCCTGTTCAAGAGAGACTGAAGCAAGAGAATCCATCAATATAATCTTATAAAATGTTTAGACTGGATTGATAACGTTAATTTATGTGACATTTTCCCCCAGTAGAGACATGTTCTCAAATTAAAAGCTACATGTTTATAAGCCTTCTCAATGTGGGAGTGCTTTTCCCATGAAAGAGGAACTTGGGCTTTTTTTTTTTACAACCAAATGACAAATATACCAAAACCCCATGCCCTGTCCGTATCTATTAAAGAAAAAAAAAAAAAAACAGATTTATTTAACTCATTAAATAATATCCCAGGCAGACCAACCCACATATGTGTGACTAAAAGCAGTGTTTATTAAAAATGAGCTGATGTTTAACATCAGACCAGGTGGTACAATAACTAGAAACTTTCAGAGTTTCCCTTTAATGACTCTCCTCTGTTGGGATCACAGTCACACTAGCAACATTCAGCCATTACTGTAGTCATCAGCTCCCATCTGTGCTGTTTAAATGTGCGTAGATGAACATGCTGTGCGACAGAAAAACATTTAGTCAGGGCGGCAATGTGAGAGTACAGATGGAAGCTTAATTAGCTGCTATACACCCTGCTGCTCCTCGTCAGCAACACGGTGTCCACCGGAGCAAGATTTCAAGGAGAAAACGCAAAGAAGGGAGAAAAGACCGCTTCAGCTCCCAGTTATTATCAGTTACTTTGTTGGATATGTTCAATCTACTCTTTTTTTTGTTTTTCTGCCGAGTAGTTTAAATGATGAGTTTTCTCAAATGCACAGGCCTTAATGCAATGAAGCTCTTAGTGTAACATGAAGGATGTGACTGTTGCATCCAAATGTTTTTTGTTTGTTTTTTTCAGATACAACAAACAGGAATTTTAAGCAGGAAAAAAAAAGGTCTAATCTGCAGATAACCGTTTTAGTCAGTTTTAATTTAAGAACTGAAACAACAACAAACTTCCTAACTGCATAACATGAAAATTGCGTTTTTTTTTTAACAGGGTTTTATAAAATCAGATCACGACCAGCCTAGGGATGTTTTTTCTTTGTTTTATTTTAAGGTTCTGCATCAATGGAAATCTACAAATCCAGTCAAAATTTCTATTAAGCAACAGTAGAATTTATACGAAGAGGAAAATAGGATCTCCTAAATAAATTAGAATATCACACACACTCTGTGCCCTAAAATGTTAAGCATTCCACTGTGAAAAGTTTCTACTGTTAATGATTTATGTTTTAGCCAAGAAATAAAATAACCTAGTCGGCATTCAAAAGGAGATGGGATAATTTCACAGCTAAGTTTTAACTTTTTTAAATTCACCATCAATTGATCCCTGAGTTTAGCTAGTGTTTGTGTGATAATGATAGAGAAGCACTCTGGTTTGCCTGTACTATCAAAGCAGCATCTATTCAAATGTTGTTGTTTTTTTCAACCAAAGGGTTGTTAGATTTGATCTTTATTCTATCATTATTAAAGAGATTTGTAAATAAACCTTACTGACTTATTAACTGTATATATGCACATCTCTTGTGCCTAGAAACAGATTTGCACCAATCAAATAAGTCTGAACTAGAAGTCAGAGCAATCAAAGTGTCATTGGTTCATATGTGCTTCATCCTGCAAAGTCTAACATGATTTTTCGAGAAAAGAAAAAGAAAAAAAGAAAATCTAGAACAATATTGAAGAGGAAATGATGGTCCGGCATAGCTCCAGCCCTCAGATTCCCTCTCCAACCAAAGTTTGACCTGTTGTGTGAAGAAGTGTTGTTGTTTTCTTTGTAGCGCTGCCTGTTTCCTACCATCCTGGACGCATTTTATCACGGTGTGCTCCGTCAACATGTGGCACAGAGAGAATGGTGACTTTAACACGAGCTTGGCCTTCTCACTGTGTCTATATTTGGGAATGCAGTGATCACACATGGTGGTTTCTGTTCTCCTTCCAATGTTGTGCAAATCTGTCTAGTTAATAGTGAGAAGTCATGTGGACAGAATTCCTTTTTTATGGACATCATTTCTGTTTTTTACTAAAAAGGACCAAAGTTTTCTGATAGAAAAGAGTGAAGTAATTACAAGGAAAACATAAACTGGTCTATGTTTTCTAGTTGGTGTTTGTTTAGTTAGTTCCATGCAGGGACTAAGTTTTGCAAAACTCTGTTTTTGTTGCTGTCACAATTACAGGTTTTTGTGTTTTATCTCTTCTAAGTTTGAATATCCAAAATGGACAGTTTTACTCTGCTGTTTAACTCTAGTTCAAGCAGACTGGATGACTGCACTAGTGTTAAAGTCTTAAACCAGGTCATTTCAGCTGTGGCTGAGAACCACAACCCAATCTTAGGTCTTTTATTTATTCATCCAGGTTTGTGTGGTATTTAGCCCCTTTCACCTCTGGGTTTCTTGTCTTAAACTCTGACCAGTTTTTCCATCTTTGCCTAATAAAACTCATAACAGGACATCTTTCGATTATTCCATGAATCTGGTTTATTATTCTTTACCTTCTTGGTGTCATTTTCAGTTCTTATTTTATCCCTTTCCTTCGCCAGTTTTTTATTGTCATTTGGTCAGTTTCTGACATATAAAACCAAGTTAAATCCTTTGAAGGTTGTGGTTACATAGTAAAATGAAAATATCAAATGAAAAAAAAAAAAAGTTCCTAAGGCTCTGTATCTGTAGAAATCCTGAAAACTGCAACATGAGAGGTGGAGAGAAATGGAGACGTTTAGACATGGAGTTCAGGAACAAATGGTTGCTGGTTCAATCTGTTCAGCTTAATCCACTGTCATTGCTTTAAAAGGATCAAGTCAACTCCTCACCTTCTGCATTCAAGCCCAGCTGTTGCAGAGTACATGTGTAGCCTGTGCTACAATTCACTCACAGGGCAGCAGAGTGGGTCTGTTAATGGATGAAGGGGAGGAGAAAGATGGTTGCTCTTTCAGTGAAAATGAATGATTATTTCCACCTGTGATTAGAATAATAGTCTGTTTCTGTCTCAGCAGGTTTCTTAATACTCCTCTGCCTTTGTCTTTCTCTCTCATGTTTTAGGCTAGCCAGCTGGGAGTTTACAAGGCCTTTGTGGACAACTATAAGAACGCTCTGGAGACGGTGGAGAAGTCTAGCCAAGCAAACATCCAGTTCCAGAAGATATGTGAGGTCAGTTTTTCCTTCCTGGTAGGACGATCAGGAGTCAAACACAAAGCTGAAAATGAGTAGCAATCCATTGGCTAGTGTCCTGAAGTTTGTTTTAAAGACTGCTTTTCCTCCAGCATAAATTAGACCGTAAACTTGTTAGTTTCTCTCGGCTGCCGTAAATCCTCCTGTATTAATAAATGTGGACAACAAAGGTGGGAAGCAAATAAATCTGAAAGAATTTTTTTGATTCAGAGAGCAGCTGTGTTTATGGGGAAATGTGGGTTTTATTATGAGGAACAGAAGTTAAGCAGAGTGAAGGTCATATAGTTAGCCTTTTAAACTAAGCCCACGTGTTGATACATGAAAGACTCCTACAGCTGCAGCCTTGAGCTAACTCCTGTCTTCCTCCTGCTGATCGTTTATCTAGAGCCTGATTTTGGTACATAATTTAATTTAGATTTGACTTATTGATAATTCAGGCTTTAACCCTTTCATTTATACTTCTGAGCTCTACCTTAAGTGCAGTTAAAGCAAGTTCATCTTGTGTCATGGTCACTAAAGTTTCTGTTGGAGTTACAGAAAAGTCTTTTTACTTGGCTCTTTACCCTGAAAAGCTTATACAAGTAATTGGTTAAGCCGTATCTCCAAACACCCAGTCTTATGTTACGTTCAGACCGCACGCAGCAGAAGCAGCAAGAACTTCTTCACTTTTGATGCTTGTATAAGTTTAGTTCTGAAGCGCAGTTGAAGCATCTTTGCTGCTCTACCTGCGCGGTCAAAAAGTTTGGCTGACACGCGTTGGGAGGAGCTACCCTATCCTTTCTTTGCCTGTAACAATTGCGGATGAATTCTAGAGAGTGGCTTGGCTTATTTTAATGAATAATGCTACGTTCAGACCGCAAGCAATGGAAGCAGCAAAAAAGCTTCTGCTGATTCATTTTTTATGCTTGTCTACATTAAGGTCAGATGTCCAGTATAGTGTGTCCAGATGCGTCTGATGCTTCTGCTGCTTCTGTGTTCAATAGCAGAGACGGCTTTGCTATATTTGCTGTTATTAGTTGGTAAAAACTAGTTTTAATATGTTTTTAAGTGTGAAAGTCCACCTGAAAACTTCATGTGTGCAGCCAGTTTATCAAGATTACAGGTGCTGGTCATAAAATTAGAATATCATGAAAAAGTAGATTGATTTCAGTAATTCCATTTAAAAAGTGAAACTTGTATATTATATTCATACATTACATACAAACTCATATATTTCAGATGTTTATTTTGTTTAATTTTGATGATTACAAATGACAACAAATGAAAATCTCAAATTCATCATATCAGAAAATTAGAATATTACTGAAGACCAATAAAAACAAAGGATTTATAGAAATGTTGGCCAACTGAAAAGTATGAACATGAAAAGTATGAGCATGTACAGCACTCAGTATTTAGTTGGGCCTCCTTTGGCCTGTATTACTGCAGCAATGCGGCGTGGCATGGAGTCGATCAGTCTGTGGCACTGCTCAGGTGTTATGATAGCCCAGGTTGCTCTAATAGTGGCTTTTAGCTCTTCTGAATTGTTGGGTCTGGTGTATTGCATCTTCTTCTTCACAATACCCCATAGATTTTCTATGGGGTTAAGGTCAGGAGAGTTTGCTGGCCAATTAAGAACAGGGATACCATGGTCCTTCAACCAGGTACTGGTAGCTTTGGCACTGTGTGCAGGTGCCAAGTCCTGTTGGAAAATGAAATCTGCATCTCCAAAAAGTTGGTCAGCTGCAGGAAGCATGAAGTGCTCTAAAACTTCCTGGTATGTGGCTGCGTTGACCCTGGACCTCAGAAAACACAATGGACCAACACCAGCAGATGACATGGCACCCCAAACCATCACTGACTGTGGAAACTTTACACTGGACTTCAAGCAACGTGGATGAAGTGCCTCTCTTCTTTTCCTCCAGACTCTGGGACCTTGATTTCCAAAGGAAATGCAAAATTTACTTTCATCAGAGAACATGACTTTGGACCACTCACCAGCAGTCCAGTCCTGTTTCTCTTTAGCCCAGGCAAGACGCTTCTGACGCTGTCTGTGGTTCAAGAGTGGCTTGACACAAGGAATGCGACAGCAGAAACCCATGTCTTTCATACGTCTGTGTGTGGTGGTTCTTGAAGCACTCACTCCAGCTGCAGTCCACTCTTTGTGAATCTCCCCCAAAACCATGGGTTTTGTTTCACAATCCTCTCCAGGGTGCGGTTATCTCTCTTGCTTGTACACTTTTTTCGACCACATCTTTTCCTTCCCTTCGCCTCTCTATTAATGTGCTTGGACACTGAGCTCTGTGAACAGCCAGCCTCTTTAGCGATGACCTTTTGTGTCTTGCCCTCCTTGTGCAAGGTGTCGATGGTCGTCTTTTGGACAACTGTCAAGTCAGCAGTCTTCCCCATGATTGTGTAGCCTATAGAACTAGACTGAAAGACCATTTAAAGGCTTTTGCAGGTGGTTTGAGTTAATTAGCTGATTAGAGTGTGGCACCAGGGGCCATCAATTTTGAACCTTTTCACAATATTCTAATTTTCTGATATGATGAATTTGAGATTTTCATTTGTTGTCATTTGTAATCATCAAAATTAAACAAAATAAACATCTGAAATATATGAGTTTGTATGTAATGTATGAATATAATATACAAGTTTCACTTTTTAAATGGAATTACTGAAATCAATCTACTTTTTCATGATATTCTAATTTTATGACCAGCACCTGTATAATCCTGCCTCAAATATTATTTTGCTGTCGGAGCTGCTCAGACACTCGCTGTCACTAAGAATCCCGTTCAACAGCAGCCTCTGGCCTGGTCGCCTGGTCTGGGTTTTCCGCTACTGTTCGCGTCAGCTGGAAGGTGGTGTAAGCGGTTTTCATGTACGCAATCCAAACTCCAGGCACCAGAATAATAAAGTTGAACATATTTCGCCAGCAGGTTTCATCATTTTAAGTTAATTTAGAGGTTAATAAACTGTTTCTGAGGAGTGACTATAGGGATCTGCATCAGCAGCTCTGTGTCTGTTTCCCTGCCAGCTCCCAGTTCAGCTTCTCTGATTAGTGGATGTGGCACGTCAAGCAGCAAAAGATCGATTTTTCCAGCTCCAGCATCTGCTGCTTTTTGCTCTGCGTCTCGTGTGACAGATGTTTAGAAGTTCTTTACCACTGCTTCAGCTACTCCTGCTGCTTAAAAACACGCTGCTGAACCTTTTGCTGCGCCAAGATGCGCTTCAACCATTGACTTTGCATGCAAAGTAGCTGCTTCTGCCGCATTTGTAGCGTGCAGTCTGATCATGGCATAAAACAGCACCATGGCTCTGTCATTCTTAAGCCCTGAACACACCGAAAACGAGTTTGCGTTCAATGCGACGGAAAATAGTGTTGTAACACGTAATGGCGCTTAGCACTTACTGACTGTGAACTCCACCCAAGATAGACCCCAGGTCTGCATTAGTCAGACTACGCAGCAATTCAGCAGCAATTCAGGGGTCTGACAGGAAGAGAGACGCCATTACAAAGTAAAACACATCAGGGAATTACAACATAAAATCTGTCCCTTGCAAGGAAAAACAGTCAGGTTTGCTCTGTTTGGAATCATACAGGGTGCAGGCTGGAGGGACTCGGACATAAGCAATAAATAAAAGATTTCACTAAACCTTATCCATTATAGGAGTTTAGAAAGATATAAATCAGATAAAGAAAATATCGATCGTCTTTGAGCCTAAAAAAACAAAAAAAAACAATGAGGGACAGAACAGAAAAGAGCAGCTTATCACTCCCCCTTTAAAAAAAAACAATTTAACAAACTTCACAGAAAGCTCTCAGAGAATAACCTCTCACTGCCTCACCAGTACCTATATAAACTGTCCCACAGCCTTTAGATTTAATACCCCTTATATTTGTAACAGCCATACTCTATCTATTCTAGCTTAAGAGCATGTTGTACAGGCTGGTCATGAACTTTAGGCTACAGGCTTTACTTTAGCAGCGCTGGCTGTTTTTTACTTTTTTCATTTTATTAAAAAGCTTTCCATAATCGCTCCCAGTCAAATGTGGGACATTGTTTCAATTTGTTGGGCATAGAGACCAGAGCAAATAAATAAATAAAATGCACAGATCAGGATCTGCTACTCTATGCAAAGCAGGAGCCTCTCTATTCAAATTACAGTCAGTGTGACAATGAAAAAAATCGCATCGTAGATTTGAAAAGTCGAAGTTAAACTGGTGTGACCGGGGATTTGCATAAGGATTGTGGTTTTATTTTATTTTTTCACATTAAAATAGTCTATGATCCATGAAATTGAACTGTTAAAAAAGAACCTGCATAACCTTTTCGTGATACAGCTGATGAAATTAGCCACAGTACCCCATCATCAGTGGAAAAAAAAGATTCCTCCACACTCTGGATCAGACCAGGACCCCTATAATAAATACTTCTCTATACGATTCAAGTACAATAAGAACAAACACATAAAATGTGAAAAGCTTGATTGACTAATTCATAAGTATTAAAATTTTTACATAACTTAAAAGTTAATTTATTTGAATTGTGGAAGCATATCAGACATGTATCTGTCTACTGATCTTTTTCTCTGCGCTACTGATGCTACTCTAAAACCTGACCGTGCTGAATGTCCTGAGGCTCCTGCAATCAATACCGTGCTAAAAATACAGATACGCTGGGTTTATCTGTATAACATGGATAGAAACATTTACCCATCCCTTGTTATACTCTAATCGATGCAGAGCTACAGAGAGGTACTGGTGCCTTTCTGTAGCTGTCATTTGGAGAGAGCTTCAGCACAAAGAGAACTAGCCTATAAAACAGTGACACCATACTAAACATCATCAGTTAATAGTTAAACCTTTGAAAAACAAGTAATGGAATGTATCCCTGACCTGTGATTTAACTGTCAGTAAGAGCTAACCGTTTAGCTGTTAATTACCAATCATTTGTTGGCTGTGAAGCAAATCTCAGCCAGCTTATGTTTACTTGAAGGAAAAGGTTTCAGAGTAATGGTAGCTTGTTTTATTTACATTAAAATAGTAGTTTAAATGAAAAAGATTATTAAATATTCCACCAAATAAATGTTTATTTAATAAATAAAACACAAAACATATTTAGAAATAAAGTTTTAGCTAATTTAGTAATTTCTTTGTTTACTTTACCATTTATTTATTATGGATGGATGGATGGATGGATGGATGGATGGATGGATGGATGGATGGATGGATGGATGGATGGATGGATGGATGGATGGATGGATAGATGGATAGATGGATAGATGGATAGATAGATAGATATTTGATTGATAGATAGATATTTGATTGATAGATAGATATTTGATTGATAGATATTTGATTGATAGATAGATATTTGATTGATAGATAGATATTTGATTGATAGATAGATATTTGATTGATAGATATTTGATTGATAGATAGATATTTGATTGATAGATAGATATTTGATTGATAGATATTTGATTGATAGATAGATATTTGATTGATAGATAGATATTTGATTGATAGATAGATATTTGATTGATAGATATTTGATTGATAGATAGATAGATATTAGATTGATATTGGATGGATGGATGGATGGATGGATAGAGTTTAGTTAGTTAGGCAAAAAGTTAGCGGTATCCATCAAACTCAGGCTTTTTAAAATATTGGTAATTGGCTTATATTTCAGAAATCTCAGAACCCCTTAAATAAACAGATTCTGATCCCTGGACAGTTGTTGAGTCTAAGTCGAATATAATTACTAGCTGATCCTTTAACCTCAAATAGCTTTACTTGGAGTTTTTTTTTTTTTTTTTTCCTCCTGCCTACAATCCTGCCTGATGGGTTTTTGGTCAGCCCTTCTCAGTACATGTCTTTGACTGCATGTTTTTTTAAATCAGATTTTCTCTCTTTGTTTCCATTCAGACTGTTAAAGTGAAAGGCCCCAAAGAATCTAAAGACTGCACCACAACAAGCTCTATGGAGGGTGAGTTCCAGCACACATCTGCCTCTGTGTTTCAGATTGTCTCCGTCTGTGCTGGGAAAAGAATCCCTCCTGCTTGCGTATGCAGCGGTGGGCATCAGGACTCAAACTGTAGGATGTGTGAACCTGCTCTCTCTCTCTCTCTTCCTCTCATACACACTCACTCTCTCGCTCTCCGGCTGCCTGAGAAGAGAGGCGGTGAGCTGGAGAGTAGAGGCAGGAGAGGAGAAGAGGGATATGGAGGTTCTGCTGGTGCTCAGACTCTGTTGTAACTGCACATACGGTAAAGAAATGCATGAAATGAGCTGCTGTTGGACAAAGAGGACTTTTATTTTTCTTATCTTTTGTCTTGTATCTCTGGGATTCTGTGGTTAATTGGTGGAAAAGGAGCTGAGCAGATGATTAACCATCTATTTTTGGAGGTTTGCTGGAAATTTATCTCATGGTTTGCAGTTATTGGTAACGCTTTCTTTCTGTTTTTAAATAAGACTTCAGAAACGTTTATTACATTATAGTGCATGTGTATGTGAGTGAATGTAAATGTGGTAAATCTGCTAGGTAGGGATCTTCTGCCTCTACTTGCAGACTTAATGGAGGGTTAGGCCAGGGGTTAGATTTCTGTACATTTATCCAGCCGAGGGAACCTGGGTGTGTGATCTATGGTCTAAAGGACATTGCTATGCAGTTTCTGTGCTTTTGGTAGAGAGAATGTTTCCCCCCCAGCAGGGTATATCAGCATCCAGAGGAATCTGTTTTTAATTTGGAGCTTCAGTCCCTTGTTTGCCATTCATATATCAGAGGGACTCTTAACACACCCACATTTTTCAAGTTTTTCCCGCTGCTGGTTTAAATGATAACTGCTCTGTTTGATCCTTTTTTGGAAATGTGGCATCTGTGAGAGCAAATGAAATGAAAGTGTGACCTGAGATTTATTTATTTGAATAAAGGCAGTAATGGGAAATTTTAGGGTTTTAAATACTTGTTTTTTGGGTTTAAATTTTTAGTTTAAACTTTGCTGTAAAATAATTTAAACTCATTGGATCTAGTTGGTTACAGGATGAAGAGCCTGTCATGGTCATGTGTTCTGGTTTTCTTTGCTTTTTGGTTAGAAGCTAGTATTTCTCTGAAAAAAGGGCTTACATCTACTGCAGCATCTGGTACAATGATATCAGGAAGATCTTTGATTTGCATGTTATTTTTTATTTTTTTATTTTGGTATCTGTTATCCAATTTGTCCAACAGAAAAGATTCTGCTCTAGAAGGTTTGAGATCTAAGAACACAGCACAGATTTCAGAAGAAATCTGTGGAATCAGTCTGTGAAAACGACTGAGGCTGTCATTAGTAAACAGTACTAATTACAGCCGGTCAGCTCAGTTTTTTAATCTTTAGTTCTATTTTAAAGAGCTTTGCATTTATTGATACTAGCTCATGCGGAGGCAATCTGTACCCAGCTGCTTTAGTTTCTCAGCAGATGAGGTCAATGAAACTAAAGCACCACTGATAATCATCTTTAACTTCACTGGCTGCTTTTCAGGGAAATTTAGACGGAAGCTCTAGATTCAGAATCTTTTGATTTTCTCATTTTCTTCCTTCTAATTTTAATATTTCTCATATCCCTGGGAATGTTTTTATGTGCAGCACACATCCATAGTCTTTATCAGTAAGGCGTATACCGTTCTGCAGATATCCGGGATGCCAGCTCCTCTTTCTAATGTTTCACCCTTTTTTTTGTATCTTTTTGTTTGCATTCTGCCTTAACTTAAGTTCAGGATTGGATCTAACCTGCTCTTTGTAGTAAAGAAACTTCTCACAGTCTGCAGAGTGAAAGCTGACAGCTCCTCTGTTCCAGTTGTGACCTGAAACTGTGTAGGAGGTGATTTTCAGGATCAGGCTGAGTGGTCCATCACAAATAAAGATCAACAGTTTGCATGTTAATCAAGTTGTCAAGGCGACCTTGGAGACAAGACCACTCAGAATAACCTCTGTGTCACTGCATCGATTTCCAATAAGCTGCATGAGACGTTCAGATAGGATCCTATAAAAACACTCAGCTGGGAGCAGGAGACAGTCAGCATATTGGCTGTAGTCCTCTCACTCTTTTATTGTTGACAAATGTCAGATGTTTGCTGTAGGAATTTAAAGCAGATTTGTTATTATTAATCCTGATGTTTCTAATATGTAAATACAATGATCTGCATCAAAGATAGGTGGAAAAAGTTTCTAAAAGTCCCAAGAAATGAAATGTGTCATTAGTGAAAATAACATTGAATCTAAGCTGGTTTATGTTTAGTTAAAATGGTAATTTATGTGCTTTATGTTAAAATTAATTAATATCCTCACATATTAGAAGGACTGGAAAGTATATGTTACAATGTTAAAAAGAGCCACTAAAGCGTGCTGAAATCCTGTCAGTTAAACAGTTAAAGCTGTAGTTCGAAAGCTTTAGTCAGTGCATGTTTAATCAGATCATCTCTGCAACAATTTTTATTTTGTTTAATTTTTGAAATACAGGTTAAAGGCCTAACAAGAGAAAAATTAAACATACTTATAATTAAGGCTAAAACTATTCATTTTATTTATTGTGGTTAAACAATCATTGAAATAAATGTCCACATATTTGGGAATCGAATTATTACCTAGAGAAGTAGCATATAAAAGAAATGTATTTGATAAGAGAATAATCTACTTACAGCAGTCATTAAGGCAAAACTCAACAAATATAAACTATAAAAAAATAAATCTAAAGAAAATGTCCTTTAAAATTTTAATTGCTTCTTTTACATATAAAAATACACGTATTTGTATCAGAGCTGAAACAATCAGATTAATCATGATTAATTGATTATGGAAATGTCAACTAATTTAGTGATCAATTAATAATTAACTGGTGTATATAGACTCTAAAACATGCCTTTAGCTGACAGAGCAACTCACTTAAAGAAGTAATTATACTAAAATTGTAAAACAATATATAAAAATGTTGCATTTAAGATAAGAGAAATGTCAACCTGCTCTATCCAGAACGAAAGTTACTACCGTAACTACGGTTCTATGAATCCCGGATGACCGCCAGAGGCGGTGCTTCAAGCACTGAATGATCATTCATGCGCATGCGCAGGTCGAGTATTAATGACAACAAAGTCAGCTGTGACCTGCCGGGGACCCACGTGACTCTATATAGTCACGTGGCACCCGGCAATCAATCCCTCAATCTTCTCGCGAAAGCAGAGATTCCGAGGGACCAGGCACTCTGGCGGTCATCCGGGATTCATAGAACCGTAGTTACGGTAGTAACTTTCGTTCTATTTCATCCCTACTGACCGCCAGAGGCGGTGCTTCAAGCACTGGATGACTCATATCAACAAGGTCACGAGGAATCAGCAACATTCAAGGAACAACGACTACACCACCCACCTAATGTGATGTAGAGGCATGCTGCTCGAGGATTCCCTGAAGCGGATGGGGCGCAGCCACATTCACCCTGTAGAACCGAGTAAAGGTACTAGGTGATTTCCAGGAGGCCGCACGGCATATAACATCCAATGGCACCCCAGTCATAGCAGCAAACGATGTCGACATGCCCCTTGTAGAGTGGCATTTCACTCCCGCCGGCAGTGGCCGGTCCTGCAAGGCATAAGCCTTGGAGATCAAATCCACAACCCAGTGTGCAAGTCGCTGCTTAGAAAGTGCCTGACCCTTCCGTGAGCCAGCGTAGCAAACAAAAAGGCTATTTGTCTTTCGGAAGGATGCCGTGGCATTGATGTATGTCTCAAGGGCACGAACAGGACACAGTGGTTCAGAGGGACTTCCGGAGTCAAACCGGGCAAGATGGAGAGGCTGGGTGCTGCCTGCTGGCAGTGATACCTTAGGAATAAATGCTACGTCAGCCCACAGTGTAACGCCTGAGCCATCAGGATTCCACCGGCAGCAGGGTTCGGCTATCGAGAGAGCCTGTAACTCCCCTACACGTTTTGCGGAAACCATAGCTAAAAGGAACGCAGTCTTCAGTGAGAGCCATTTGAGGTCCGCCGACGCCAGGGGCTCAAATGGGAGGGACCGAAGAGCCTCAAGCACAAGAGAAAGGTCCCACGCCGGTGCCACAGGGCGGTTGGGTGGGTGCAAACGCCGAGCACCTCTTAAAAACAGTACAACATCCTTGTCTCGGCCCACAGAACAACCATTCAGCCCAACATGCCAACAGGAAATGGCAGCCACATACACCTTTAAGGTAGATGGAGACCGTCCTTGATCCAGCAATGCCTGCAGGAAGGTCAGTATGTCAGAAACTGAACACTGCACCGGGTCCTGCCCTCTATCACGGCACCAGGTGGCAAAGACCGTCCACTTGTTGGCATAGACAGCTCGCATGGACGGCGCCCATGCATTAGCCATTGTATGCCCTATGGACCCAGTGTATCTTGAGAAGGTGGACCCCGGCCTTGCAGGGGCCAAATCCAGAGCTGGAGCCGGTCCGGTTCGGTGTGCAAGATCTGACCCCCCATCTGGGAAAGAAGATCTCTCCTGGAGGGGAGACGCATTGGCGAGCCGGAGCTGAGCTCGCACAGTAGAGGAAACCAAGTCCTCGCTGGCCAGTAAGGGGCCACCAGCAGGACCCTGTGCCCCTCCTGACGTACCCTGAGGAGAGTCTGGAAAAGTAGGCTGAATGGCGGAAAGGCATAAAGGAGGGTCCGGGGCCAGTCGTGTGCCAGAGCATCGTGTCCCAGAGGGCTGCTGTTGTCCAACGAGAACCAAAGGGGACAGTGAAATGCGTCCCTTGAGGCAAAGAGGTCCACGTCCGCCCTGCCAAAGACCTTTCAGATGCACTCCACCACCTCTTGGTGAAGCTTCCACTCCCCTGGAAGCGGCTTCTGACGGGATAGAAAATCTGCTGGCACGTTCTCCGGCCCTGGGATGTAGGCTGCTCTGAGGCTGGCTATGCGTGGAGCTGCCCAGGTCAGAAGCCGTCGAGTCAAGCACAACAGTTTCCTTGACCTCGTTCCCCCCTGGTGGTTGATGTGAAAGACCACTGTGGTGTTGTCTGACCTCACCAGCACGTGCTTCCCCCGCAAGCCTGGAAGAAAGCTCTGAAGAGCCAGAAGTACAGCCTGTAACTCCAGGACATTGATGTATTCCCTGCCCTGCCGCTGGGACCATGTCCCCTGTGCCATTTGACCCCGCCAGGTTGCACCCCAGCCCGTGGAGGATGCATCTGTAAACACAACTTCCCGACGACACGGGAGGGAACCGAGCGGGACCCCTGTGGTCATAAACAACCTCACCCTCCATTGGGACAGAGACTGAAGACACTGAGGCCCCACCCGAAGTCTTCGGAGACGATGAGTGTTCCGTGTGGGATCCAGATTCAAGCTGTTCAACCACATCTGGAGGGGCCGCAATGACAGCAGCCCCAAGGGCACTACGGCGGACGCAGCTGTAAGCATGCCCAAGAGTCGAAGATACCGCACAAGAGGCAGCGCCATGCCGCGCCTGAATTCCGGGAGCACGCCCAATATACTGTCCACCCGCTGGGGTGACGGGCAAGCAGTCATTGAGATGGAATCCATGGCAATGCCCAGGAAGACAGTCTCCTGTGAGGGAGTCAGACTGCTTTTCTCCATGTTCACCTGCAAGCCCAAGCATCCCACATGATGGAGCACTAACCGAGTATCTCGAACCGCCTGGTCCCACGTCGCAGCACAAATGAGCCAGTCGTCCAGATATGGGAGGATCCTCAATCCCTGTGCCTGCAGAGGAGAGAGAGCCGCTGCAACACATCGGGTGAACACCCTGGGGGACAGTGAAAGTCCGAACGGGAGGACCCTGAACTGGAAATGTCTCCCTTGAAAAGCAAAACGAAGAAAACGCCAATGGGGCGGAGCGATCGGAACGTGAAAATAAGCATCCCTGAGATCTATGGAAGTGAACCAATCGCCCGGGGAAATCGCCTGCAACACTTCCCTGGTGGTCAGCATATGAAAGGGCATGGCCTTCAAGTACACATTCAGGCCTCTGAGGTCCAAGACTGGACGCAGGCCCCCGGTCTTCTTCGGAACCAGAAAATACGTGGAATAAAAGCCCCCTGGATCCAGCAGGGGGTCCACAGGCACTATAGCACCCTTGGCCAGCAAGGTGCAGATTTCTTGGTTCAGTGCCTGTGCCTTCACCGGGTCGTGGATCACAGTCATCCTGACCTGGCCAGGGATAGGTGGCCGGCGGCGGAATTGAAGACGGTACCCCCGGGACAGGGTGGACAACACCCACATGTCCGGAGTGTGGGCAGCCCAGAAGCTGAGCTGTCCCGGGGAAAAATAACCGACCGCCGGCCCTAAGGCATCATCTGCGGGTCCCCCGGCCCTTCGAAGGCCCGGGAGGGCGCCGGCCAGACCGCGCGGCTCGAAAGGGATGAAAGGACCCTGTCCCAGCCTGGTCTCGAGCTCTGTTCCTCCGATCTAGAGCAGGTCTCTGGACCGATCTCTGACCTGGTAACAGACCCTGGGGGTCAGTGGGAGAAGGAGAAGGCACTAAGGACCTCCGTGAAGGACCCGCAGCTGCCCAGGTGCCTACTGGCTGGAGATCACGTCTGTGAAGCCCTGCCAGCTGTTGCCTCGTTCTAGAGGCCTGAGCCGTACGGTCCAAGGTGTCCAGTGCCGCAGAACCAAAAAGCTCCCCCGGGACCACAGGCAGGGCCCGGAGGGTCCTCCTACAAGGCTCAGTTAGTGGTGACTGCGCCAACCAGACCTGGCGGCGAGCATGAACCAGTGTGGAGAGTGTGCGTCCAAGTTCCCTCGTCATAAGAGCAAAGGCCTGCAGAGATGCATCAACCAGGCCTTGCGTGGCATGATCCAGCGGAACAGATTCCAAGGAGGAAGACAGGGCCATCATAAGATGGGAGAGAGAGTTCCCAATCCGGCCCATGCGGGCCCCAGAGTCATAGGCCTTGCAGAGAAGGTCGTCGGTAATACGGCACTGAGGACGCGGACAACGGGCATTGGGCCGCAAGGCCTCATCAGGCGGGATTATAAGAGAGGCAATGCCCGGTTCCACCGCTGGCATCTGCCCCAAGCCAACCTTGGGTGCCTCCTGCATAGCTGCCAGGACCCTGCCATCCGTCGTCAGACGTGAAAACGCCTTGGTGTCTGACCAGCAAGCATGCAGTTCCCGCACATACTCCGCCGAGGGAGGAACCACAAAGGCAGTCTCTGACCTACTGCGCCTAAAGAAGGCGCTGGAAGCCGCAGGCTGGGCCTGAGGAACACTAATTTGTAAACGGGCAAGAGCCGTTCGAATAGCGGATGTCACAGACTCCCCCGTATCCTCCTGGGAGGCAATGGAGTCCGACCCAGAGGCCCCGGAGCCCAGCTCCGGAAGGTCCTCACAGAAATGGGTGCCAGAGGCCGCCACAGAAACAGCATCGTCGTCATTGACTGACGTTTCATCCTGCTCGGTAGGGAGAGCCGTGCCACGATCACCAGCAGTCTGAAAGGACTGGAGGAGGGCTTTCATTTGGGCCAGCTCAGTAGTGAGATGATCCACTCTCGTGGACAACCTCCCTGCATCGGTCCGTCTAGCACGCTTTGTCGGTACCGAAGGTGCAGCCACAGTAGATCGTTTGCACAACGCTTTCTCCATCGGCAAACGAGCACGCGGCGAAGCGCCCGCCCAGTCGGTAGGCTGCTCCAGTGCAGCCAACCGATCCAGTCTGACCGACCGGGGCATGACGCGACAGTTGGGGCAAGCGTCATCTGACAGTGCCTCCCGGAGATGTTCCACACCGAGGCAGGAGGGACACAAGTCATGCCCGTCATCGGGCTGAAGTGGAGCCAGACAGGTCGAGCAACATAAACTATCCAGCATCATACTGCTGAAAGGCGTGATCAGTCCGCTACCAAGGACAAGTCAACACGAGCAGGAAACGCTACTGGCGACTCGATTATTAACTAAAGATGAACTCAGCACGAGCAGAGACGCCACTGGTGAGTTTAGGCAAACAAACTATAGAAGAACCCAACGCGAGCAGAAACGCTACTGGTGGGCTTAGGCAAACAAACTGAAAACAACTCAGCGCGAGCAGAAACGCCACTGGTGAGTGTAGATAAACAAACTATAGAAGAACCCAACGCGAGCAGAAACGCTACTGGTGGGCTTAGGCAAACAAACTGAAAACAACTCAGCGCGAGCAGAAACGCCACTGGTGAGTGTAGATAAACAAACTATAGAAGAACCCAACGCGAGCAGAAACGCTACTGGTGGGCTTAGGCAAACAAACTGAAAACAACTCAGCGCAAGCAGAAACGCCACTGGTGAGTGCAGATAAACAAACTATAGAAGAACCCAACGCGAGCAGAAACGCTACTGGTGGGCTTAAAAGAGCCACAAATCAAAGCGAACAGTAAACTACTGCTGAGAAAAGAACGAAAACTTACCAGTCACCGCAGATCTGGTAAGGTGAAAGCAGCTTGTGCAGACCCTGGAGGGCGAGACTTACCCGCAGCTCCGACCAAACCCGGTCACGGGGCTACCAGCAACAAGCAGCCAGGAAACTAGTGGTATACACAGAAGCAACCAGCTTCACACGACCACACTCCTGTACTCAACACACCTGCGCGCGAGAAGAACAAAAGGGATTGATTGCCGGGTGCCACGTGACTATATAGAGTCACGTGGGTCCCCGGCAGGTCACAGCTGACTTTGTTGTCATTAATACTCGACCTGCGCATGCGCATGAATGATCATTCAGTGCTTGAAGCACCGCCTCTGGCGGTCAGTAGGGATGAAATAGAACTCCTCAATTGTAAAAGGTTTAGTTTCACCTGGTTTAATCATGTAAGAAATCTTTTTCAAGGAAACTTTTGCTATCCAATTATTAATCAATTAATCCAAAAAATAATCAACATATTACTTATTTAGCAAAATTATCATTATTTGCAGCCCTATATATATATATCTATATATATAGATATATATATATAGAAATACAGAGATATTTTTAGTAAATTAACATTCTAAATAAACAAACATTTAGAATAAAGAAAAAATTGCCAATAATAAAACATATACACATATATGTATATGTTTTATGATTGGCCATTTTTTTTCTTGGTAGGTGCAGACCTACTTGTAAATGAATCTGTTGATTTTAGCATTTAGTTCAGATAACCACGGCTCCTGTTTCCAACCTCAGCCAGCAGACAAACATCCCACACAACAAACGTATTTCCTGTTTTACACTCTAACCCTAACCCATCAAGGGGGCTAAGGTCATTGGAATCCTGCTGCAGCGCATGTTTTTGCTGTGAATCACAGAGAGATCTTCTCTACCCTGCAGTTTATACAGTGTGCAGTAAACCCTTGAAGGTGGCTGTGTCGGTTCACTGAGCCATGACCACTGACAGGAGCTGCATTAATGATCACAGGGTGGGGGGGCTTCAAAGAGCATCTGCACAGTTGTCTTCCAGCGTCTGATCAGAATAAGGCTGTAGCTGACAGGGCATGTAGTTGTTTCGCTTTCACCCTTCTGTGCCTCAGAGTAGTAAGGAAAACGGCTTAAATCAGTAGTGAATGTTTCTGCTGTGCTGCTAAGGACACTACTAAGTATCAGATTGAAATAAAGTTTAGTTTAATGGGGAAAACACAATAATGGATAAACCGGATATGTGTTTCTTGTGGAAAAGTAGAGTTTATACATTGGAAATGAATAACAATGCATTGTACATCAAAGTTAGCTTGTTCTTCACGCCTTAGGGCCTTGTTGGTACCATAACACCCACCAGTTCATCATTTTCCTCTATGCGAGTCTGATTCTACTCCCTCAACATTTCTTTTTACTGGATCTGTGGGCATATTTTACCTCCAGCCGTCACGTATGTCACCTGCTGCTGTTTCACCGCCTTAGCAGCAAAGCAGACCCAAGGGAAACCAGCCAAGTGCAGTGATGAGATGTGTCAGAGTACTTTCTATAGATGCATTGATGGTGTGTGTTCAGTTTAGCTAAAGATAGCTGTTCTATAACCAAATCAGAGCACAAATCTAGGAAGAACCGATCAATGAAATAGATCTTTTAACCTTCAGACGGAAAATAGGATCAGCAGCGTCATTAGAGAAAGATTCAGACTCGAAGTTGAGCTGAGAATCATCTTTTGTTAGATTCTCTTGTTACCTCTACAGAGTATCGTCATCTGCGTAGGTGTATTTATTTTTGTTTTAACTCTGGGACTGGGACCTACTGCACTGACTCGCTCTCTCCCTCTTCTTTCCCCCACAGCTCTGCTTTACAAGCCCATTGACCGTGTTACCAGAAGCACCCTGGTCCTCCATGTGAGTTCACACCCACAGCTTCAAGGAACAGCCCACCTAAACCAGGAACTGAGAGGGGAATTAGAACAATATTAGGCTGGTTGTACCTCAACTTCTTTTCAGTGTCTTGCAAAAATTCCCATTTTATCAGGTTAAAACCATCAACTTTATTTTATTTATTTTTGTCATAATTATATAAATTCGGTACAGACTATACAATCTTTATGAAATAGATGACAGGTTGAAAACTTTTCCGGGAGGGTGAATTTAGAAAGTAGTCTTTGGGAATAAATACACTATATAGCCAAAAGTATTGGCTCACTTGCCTGGACATCCTTATCCTTTCCCACAGAGGGTTAATATGACGTCAGTCCACCCTTTGCAGTTAGAGCAGCTTGAACTCTTCTGGGAAGGCTGTCCTCATGGTTGAGGAGTCAGCTAATGGGAATTTTTGAACATTCGCACATTTGTGAGGTCACACATTGATGTTGGATGAAAAGGCCTGGCTCTCAGTCTTTACTCTATTTTTACCAAACGTGTCCTATCAGGTTCAGGTCAGGACTCTTTAAAGGCATGTCAGGTTCATTCACTCCATACTCAGCCATCCATCTCTGTATGGAACTAGCTTAAAGGTACAGGAAGGGAGCAGCTCCAAAGTGTCCCCACAAAGCTGGGTGGCATTGTCCAAAATATCTTGGTTCCTTTCAGGGGTCAAGCCCGGCTCCTGAAAATAAACCCACACCATAATCCCTCCTCCACCAAGCTTTACACTAAGTACAAAGCAGTGAAGTACCTTAACCTAGTAACTACCAAACCATTGCTCGTTCATCAGGTTTCAGCTTGAGAAGCACTTTTTATCACTTTAGAGAAAGCGTCCCCACTGCTCTGGAGTCCAGTGCATTACATCACTGTATTCAATGCTTTGGATTGACCTTGGTGATGTATGGCTTGGAAGCAGCTGCTGGACCATGGAAACCTATTCCTTGAAGCTCAGTTCGAGAGCTAATCTATGTGAAAGTTTGGAGATGAGTGATAACTGACTGTAGAAAGTTGGTGAGCCCTTCACACCATGCACTTTAGCATCCACGTACCACGCTCTGTCCATTTATGGCCTACCACTTGGTGGCTGAGCCGCTGTCCTTCCCAAACACTTCCACTCTTCACTTTCACAGTTTTAAGCTGGAATTCACTGAGCTCGTGAGAGCAAGATCCATTCTTGTTAAAACTGTCTGCATTCCGAGGTTCTTGATGTTATATTCCTGTGGCCATGGAAGTGATCGGAACACCTGATTCCAATCATTTGGTTCTTAATCTCAGGTTTCGCTTGGTTGGGGGCAGTATCACCAGTCAGATTTTTACTAGGATTTAGAATTATATAAACCTGACTTATAGTGTGTAAAATACACTGATTTTACAATTCTAGTATTTATTAAGGACTAGTGAGGCCAAAATGGCTTCATTTTTGTGTTAAAAAAAAACTCCACCAACTCTGCACACACCATGATCTTCTGATGGTCATTCTGTTCCACTTTGCTTTTCAGTATCGTTACAATTTGGACTTCACAAACATGTTTCTACACAGCATATAAGTCAGCTTTACTTAAGCAGGAGTCTGGTTTTTGACTAGAAAAACAAAAAATTTCATTCCTTTTTGTTGTAGACTCTCTGCTCGGTTTAGGATGATGATGATAAAGAACATTAAAGTAGCAAGCATTTATTTTTTTATTTTTTTACCAACAGTGTAGGGGTTGTTTTTCAGCTTCCACCATATTGGAGAAACCACAGGGTAGAAGCTGTAGGGTATGGAAACATGTGCAACCTTATGTGTCCCCTGAGGTCACACGAGCTATTTACATTTATTATCATTTATCCATACATTGGATAAAACCTGCAGAGCGGCTCTAAGCCCTTCACAGTGAAAATGCTGATCTCTTCATCTATCTCTTGACCAGGCAAAGTAAACCGTCAGGGCTCATTTTGGAGCGAAAGCTGTCCAGAACTCTCCTGTATTCTTCAACTTCATCAAAGCTCCTTCAACAAATATTCAAAACTAGAATATGAGGGATTACTGCTGTACAATGTTTGTTTTTCTATGAAAAAGGAAATAAACTTTACCTGTAAAACCAGAGTATTGAATACATTTTCCAGTGATTTGCTTCTTTAATTGCGGCAGGACCTGCTGAAGCACACCCCCAAGGACCACCCCGACTTCCCCCTCCTGCAGGACGCTCTGCGTATTTCTCACAGCTTCCTTTCCTCCATCAATGAGGAGATTGACCCTCGCAGAACCGCCGTCACTACACCTAAAGGAGAGGTGGGCAGAACTGCTATATATATATTCTTTATCTAAAACCACAACTTCTTCAACAGCAGGCCTCACACACAGAAGTTAAATATATTTAGGTGACACCTCCCTCTGAGATCACAGCTGTTTTACTGCAGTGTGCATGTTTCAAACAAACATTAGTTTATCGGCTCAGGAGTAAACCCCCTCTGCTGTCCTTCCAGGCCCGTCAGCTGGTGAAGGATGGTTTTCTGGTGGAGGTGTCTGAAAACTCCAGGAAGCTGCGACATGTCTTCCTCTTCACTGACCTACTTCTATGTGCCAAGATGAAGAAGACGGCAGTGGGGTGAGTACATCTGTTGGATTAAACTCAAACACCATGATTCAGTCTCCTACTAGAACTGATCTCAGACTTCAACTCAACTAGAGACGTTACTTATACCTGTAGTCAGGCATTCAAAATCTAAAGGGCCATCTCATGTAATTGCAGTGTTGGGCACGTTACTTTGAAAGTGTAATTAGTTATACAGTAGTTACTTCTCCTAAAAAGTAGCTGAGTTACTAACTGAGTTACTCCACAATAACAGTAACTAGTTACTAGTAAAAGTAACTATTGCGTTACTTTTGCGTTTCTCGCCCCCGTAACCCTCACCACCCGGCCCCCACCTTCTCGCCGTGTGTTTCCAAAGCCAGCTGAATAGAGCGGACGACAAAGACAAGAACCTGCAGAGAGTTTTGCATTTATTGCAACCCAACATAAATGACATCGGGGGGAACGCTATCTGACGGGCCGATATACTCCATCAGATAGCGTTCCCACTGCTTAACATGGGGGGAATGATATCTGATGGGCTTCTAAAACCCATCAGATAGCGTTCCCACTGCTTAACATGGGGGGAATGATATCTGATGCGGTGTAAATATCATCAGGCTGCATTACCTCTACTCATGGGTGCGAAGTATTTTAACAGGGCGTTCAGATCTGGTGAGTGTATGAAAATAATAACAGGGGATGTCAAATTCTGAAATGCTGTGTGTTTGGGTTGTTATAGATACTGCAACATCCATCCATCCAACATTTGATCGTTCACACTCTCCATAGTTCCCCTGTGGCGCGAGCACAGGGCGGCTTGTACGCGCCTTTAGCGAGCATGCACGTTTTCTGTCGCTTGCGCTGTGAATCGTGCCGGCTGTGCTGTGAGGAGATGCAGGGGAAACTATCTGATGGGGAAACGCAGCTCACTGTAATCCTCCTCACTCTCTACTCTCTGTGTGTGCTGTACGTTAACACCCGTAACAGCCAATCTAATCCTCCTCTCTCATGACAAGGCACGCACGAGTCCTATCAAAAAAGGTTCATTATGCGACATGAGTAACGTGCAGTAACGGGGTGTCGGCAATGGTAACTGCGTTATAGTTACATTGAGTAATTTTTTTGATTACTAGTAACTAAAAAAAGGTAACGCCGTTAGTAACGCCATTACTCCCATCACTGTGTAATTGGGGGTGGAAGTGACTTTGAGACGTTCAGGTTGAAGGTTCATCTTTCTCATCAGCTTCCACTCAGACGTATTTAAAGATGATGTCTGCATTCCAAGCAAACTTTAAAATGTTAAAGGAAAAACTTTATCTGCAGTCCGTTCAGAAACCGAAGGTTCCCTCATTCTTTTATTACACTATTCTGAGAGGAGGTGAAAACAAAACTTTCTAAGATTCTGTATGTATCCTTATACAGGAACTAACAGGACTTCACTGCATCATAGTTTTGACACTGGAGAATCTACAAAATAAAAGCCTTTTTAAGATTTTTTAATTTCCAGGCTATAATTTATCATTCACTGCTGGATTATTTTCTTCAAAAATAGATGCATATTAGATTAGATGAGCTTTATTGATCTAACAGCGGAGAAATTCACTTGTCACATATTGGCATATCGGTGCTTCTCACAGGTTAAATGTATTCTTTATACCGGAGGTCTTCAACAGGAGGGTCCACAGAGTTACTGCATGGGGGTCGTAAAAGTTTGATCAATTAGACTTTATTCCCCCCCCCTGCAATTTTTTCCACTAATTGAAATGGCTTTAAATGCACATTAACATGAATTCCACACACTGTGTTAAACAAATAAATGGAATTAGATGATGTCTTTCAGTCATCAATGCACAAATTCAGCGACACACAGGAGCTCTTTCAAGCTGGGCACCGTTTCATTCACAACACCTGTCCCATCAACCAGAAATCAGAATCAAAAATACTTTAATAATCCCAGGAGAAATGAATTTCTTTACATTACTCCATCTGTAATAGAGTGACTATAGGACCAGTGTGATATAATTATGGGGTCCTTGGCCTGGAAAACTTTGAAGACCCCTGCTTTATACAATTACAAAATATTGTTCTGCAGTTTGATACTTTTTTCCCCATTTTATATGTTAAATAAAATCAACTAAAAACCATTTTATTTCCGTATTTTAAATAAACCCAAATATGAAATCAATAGATGAATGTTTTGTGTGTAGATGTGTGTAGTTTCAGAAACATACAGGAATTTAAACACCACAGTTCTATATATGTAGTCAGTGAAGGATGTAATTAGAATCTTGTTGCTATTAATTCCCAGACTTTTTATTTCATGAGCCTGGATCAACAAATCCAAGCGCATTTAGGGTCTGGTTTGGTTCATTTCTTTCAGTGCAGTGTGACGTATGTTTATCTGAGTTAATTTCATCCTGACATTAGTCTGTAGATTCATTTTGCTGTCCCATCTGGGTGGGTAACATCTACTCTATTGGGAATCCCTCTTTCTTTTTATTATTTAGCGCTTTAACAAAAAATTAAGACGTCTGAATGTTGCTGCTTGTTCAAATTTCTTTATGGCCCCTCCTTTAATCCTTTTTTTGTGTTCTCATGCTTCATGTTACCTCCTTTCACCCCTCAATGGAAGAAACTTAGTGTTCCCATAACTACCAGACCAGGAAGTCGACCAATAAGGTCTGTGCTTTTATCTCAGCAGACAAACTCCCATCAGAGCATCCATCCAGAAACTCAATCACCTTGTGTTAAATTACTGAGGATTGCTAATCCTTTTCAATCCCAAGGTTATCGCAGTTATTTCAGATGATTTTAAATTCATATTTATGATGCCTTTTTTTATATGTACTCCATCGTTGTCTTGTATTTATATTCTGCTTGACATTACTACTAATGCACAGATTATTCCTTACACTTCTAATTGGGCCCCGTTTATAGTCTGTTCCATTAAGTGTTAAGAAGGTGGAAATATCTGAAAAATACATTTGACATGAAAGTTGGGGCGTTCAGCATTCAGTGAAACACAGAGCACTTAAATCAGTACTTATTTCTCTTTGTTTGTACGATAAATATGTGATAATCATAATCTGTATTCACCATTCACCTCCCTACTAAATAAGGATTGTAGCCTCATATGCAACATTTTCAAACGCATGTAGTTACCAAGTTCATTACATTGAACACTGTCACCACAACTCTTAGATAATCTTGATTTCATAAAATTACAATAGGTTTGAGCTAAACAATGACTGAGATGGGGACAGAAAACTCTAAAGTAGTAATGGCAACTTCTCGTATTCTTAAAGTAGTGTCAGGATATAACAGGATGTTTTCTGATCATTAACAAGAAATATATTTTACAACTTGAAGTAAAGGAGACTATGAAAAGCAAACTGTGAGAGTCAAAGCCTTATCATTGTGATGCTGCCAAGCATTCAGACCCAACCCTAAGGTAGAAAGACACCTTCAGTCACCTATCAGTGGGAAAAGCTGATCTGATGGAGTGCTCTGTAATTCAAAAACACAAAGCAGGTCCATCTCTTATGCTACAGGCTTCTGGTTTCTTAGTAGTGATAGCTACTAGTTTAACTCCACCCAACCAGTAAGTGTCGCACCTAATGCTTGCCCGCTTTTATTTTGTAGCGTTTGCCAGCTGGTTGCCAGGTGTGCTAATGCTATTGCTGGATAATTGCAGTGTTAATACTGTTTACAGTTGGACTCTATGAAAGTGGACCTGCTATAAAAATTCACCTCTTCATGGTGGCTTTTGGAAATGTTTTTAGTGCTAAAACAACCCATTAATTTGTTTTTATCAATAAGGTAAATGTTTTGTTGATGTCTAAAAAAACAAAAAGACAAAGCTTTTACGGCTGTACCATGTTTATTTGTATCCATTTCTATGTTTATCCCAGTGTAAACAATGAGTTGCTTAAAAACAGCGAGTTGCCTAAAATTTCCAAAAGGAACTGAAACTGAGGAGGTGAAATCTCCTTATCTGAGAGGTATTATAAATTAAAGATGTTTTTGACATGTTCTTTATGGCCCATTGTAGTGACTAGTTGTCTATGAAAAAACTTAAAAATTAAAAAGCAAAAAATAAATGTAAATCAAATAGTCACTTGAGGAATAGTGGGTTTCTGGTTTTACGCAGTACAAAAAATTCTCAAAATACGTGAAAAATGCAGTTCAGTTAGTTTATTCCAGGTTTCTTCAGGAAAAATAAACATGATACAAAAACTCAAAAAGACTACTTGCCACATCTCCTGGCCTGGTTTCTGCCTTTGTGCTCACTTCACCTGATTAAGGCTGAATGACTTGCCTTCTGAAAGGCCTGGTAGACTGCAGCTAGAATACTGGAAGACTGGTAAAAAACCATAAGCCCACCCACTTTTCACCTGAGCTACCTGGAGTCCATGTATTTATATACCAGACACCCAGGCAAAATCAATTAACTAATTAAACAATTTACTAAGAAATAATTGTATTCTAAGCAACTACTTTCAAACAAAAATGCAACAAATAACCAAATAAATACAAACTAACTAAATTATCTAAGTTCTTAAACAAAAATAGAGAAATAGCTCCTACACTCCGGCCCCCAATTGTGCATTAAATCACAATTACTTCTTTAACTAAAAGGAGCTATTCTAACAACAATTTCAATACAAAGCAAATCTTCTGGGTTCTTCATTCTTCTTTATTATTAACCTGCAAAGATATTGGATAAAAGAGAGAAAGAAAGAGAGAAAGAAAAAAGAAAGAATAAATGTTCTTAGTCCTCAGATGCTTCCAAAAGCAAGCAGAGCTTTGTCACGGGTCTCTCCAGCACACTGGTTTTGGTCCGAAGTTGCACTGAACGAACCAGTCCTCGTACATCAGCGTTGACAGCAAGGACTCTCCCCATCTGCCAACATCCTCTGGGTGCTGTCGCATCTGCAATCAGGACAATATCTCCAACAGTGACGTTTCTTCTCGGTCTCATCCATTTTTGTCTTTCCTGCATCAAAGGCAAATACTCAGAGATCCATCTTTTCCAAAACAGTTCGGCCATATATTGTACTTGTTTCCATCGTCGTCGGAGGTACAGATCTTGCTTTTGAAACAGCCCAGGTGGCATAACAGGTTTGTTCTTTAGGGTCAGGATGTGATTTGGTGTAAGGGCTTCTAAATCATCCGAATCGTCAGAGACCAGTGTGATGGGTCTATCATTCAGAATGGCTTCAGCCTCACAGAAAACGGTTTGCAAAGTCTCATCATCCACAACCTGCTGTTTTAGAACTGAGGTGAGTACACTTCTGATAGAACGAATCAAACGCTCCCAGACACCACCTTGATGTGAAGCTGCCGGTGTATTAAAGTGCCAGTTTATGCCATCTTGGACCAGAACTCTTTGGATCTTGCTCTGGTTCAAGGCAGTCAGATTTTTTCTTAGTTCTCTGTTGGCTCCCACAAAATTCGTGCCGTTGTCTGACCTGATGGAAGAGACAGGACCACGTCTACAGATGAATCTTCTGATAGCATTGATACAAGAATCTGCATCAAGGGTGTGAGCCACCTCCAAATGAACAGCAAGACTTGTTGGGCATGTAAATATTACTCCATAACGTTTGAGCAGACTTCTGCCTCTCTTAACATCAATGGGGCCAAAATAATCAACTCCCACATCTGTAAACGGAGCTTTGTCAGGTGCAACCCTTTCCTGGGGTAAGTCAGCCATTTTTTGTTCCAAAAGCTTCCCTCTATTTTTTCTACAGGTCACACAATCAGACAAGATTTTTCTGGCAGCAGAGTTTCCATTGATTATCCAATATCTCTGACGCAGCCTGGACAGCATGTGGTTTCTTCCTGCATGACCCAGCAGATGGTGAATGTAGAGCAGAATTAGGGTTGCCACATGCAGGTCTTTGGACAGGATGACAGGATGTTTCGTTTCAAATGGCATAGCCGCTCTTTTAAGACGTCCACCCACCCTGAGGACTCCATCGTCCAACACTGGATCAAGTCTGTACAGCTGGCTGTCTTTAGAAACGATCCTTTTGGCTTTGATCAAGATGATTTCTGGACCAAACTTGAGATGTTGCTCAAACTGAATAATGAAACGCTCTGCTTTAGCCAGATCTTCAGATGTCAAACACTGCTTCTTCAGCTTAGCTTTAAACTGTTGCATCTTTTGGGACACCCTTTTCTTCTTGGTGTTTCCATCTTCTGCAGACTGCTGTAATATAGCAGAAAACTGTGAGGTCCCATTGAATGTTGCAGCACAATCAAAAACAACTCTTAGTTTGCCTTTTCTGGGGTGATAAACACCATGGTGGGGTATATACCACACTTTTCCCTCACTGCCCACCAAGTGGTCATCAGGAACAACTTCAGCGTATCCGTTATATATCATGTCATCCATAAACTTGCTATCTTCTCTGGAATTTTCAATCTGTTCTTGGGATGTTTTTTCATTGAAATCATGATTATATTGTTCAATCAACATTGTTTCCAGATTTTGAACAGAAATCCTGTTTGCAGTGAAAGCATGAAAGTCTGTCTTTTTCCTTTCACTCCTAAGTGGTCCATTAATGACCCAACCAACTCGAGTCCAAACTGCATATGGGCCATCATCCTGGCTGTTTATCAGCTCCCACGGCTCCATTACTTTAGGTGCGTTTGTGCCAATGAGCAAATCTACATCAGCATCTATGTTGTGGAGCTTGATACTTTGCAGGTATGGCCACTGGTTAATGTCCTCCTGTTGTGGAACATTTCGCTTTGAAACAGGCATTAGTTTTTGTGTCATGACATCTGGAAGATCAATGAAATCATTTTTATCAAACGCTGCTACTTGAAGTCCAGAAATGATGTTTGTACTCACAATGTCTTTATGACCCATCGTTTGCAGCTGAATGCTTGTTCTTTTGCCTTTCAGTTGCAGCTTTCTGGCTAGACTCTCTGTGCAGAATGTCGCTGTGCTGCCCGGGTCCAGAAATGCATATGTCTGCACGGTTGAGTTGGTTGTTGGACTCCTAACTTGAACTGCAACAATAAAGAGAATTGAATTATCTTCATCACAGACCTTAATATGACTACAGGTTTGAGTCATGGTGGACGTGGTTCTCAGAGGAATCTGTGGACATCTGGAGAAAGCTTTTGTACTTTCCTTGTCAATGTGCAGGACACTGGGATGTTGTTGGTGACAGACAGTACAGACCAAGCGACCTCTGCATTCTTTGCTTATGTGTCCCACCTTTAAACAACCAAAACACATGCCTTTTTCTTTAATAAAGTTCACTTTATCCTTGTGTGGCTTGTCTTTAAACTTAAAACATTTGTCAACTGAGTGATTACTTTTGAAACAATACAAACAGTTGTGGCTTTTAGAGGACTTCATCTCATCTTCAGGTGATTCATTATTCACTGAAAGAACTTTTGTAGCAAAGCTGCTTCCCTTTTTCTTTGGTTTTGTAAAGCCGGTATTGGGGTTTTTAGAGCTGAACTGTTGAAGGTCAATGATATTGCCAAACAACGGATCAGATGCAATTTTAACCTGCTTTTCAATAAAAGCAACAAGATCGGTAAATAATGCTCTTTGATCCCTTTTTTCTTGCAGGTCACAGGCTACATTTCTCCATCTCTCTCTCATTTTATAGGGAAGCTTAAAGATTATGCTCCTCATATTTGAAGGCAAGTCCAGTTCTTTCATATGAGTGAGGTGTTTCGTTAAATTTGAGCATCCCTTAAGAAACAGAGCGAATGCTTCCAGTGATTTAATATCCTCACTTTTAATAGCTGGCCAATTGTTAATTTTATCCATATAGGCCTGTGCAATCTTGTATTCATTTCCAAAATGTTCAGAAAGAAGATTTTTAGCTTCACGATAGCCCAATTCCGATGGTAAATGCTGGCAACTATGCACAAGGTCTCTAGGTTGTCCCCTAGTGAATTGTTCTAGAAAGTGCAAACAATCACTTAAGTTATATGTTTTGGCTTCCACAACGTTCTCAAATGCTCTTATGAATGATTTGTATTCAAGAGGGTTGCCATCGAAAACTGGAATGCTTCTTGGTGGCAAAACCGAACTCTGACTTTGCTGAACCAACATGGCAGTGATGTCATTTTGCCTTTGCATGATGTTAATTATACTGGTTTGATGATCCAATTGTTCCAGTTGTGGCTGTACAGTTGCGTCTGGACTTTGAACATTTAGTTGAGCATGGACACTTTGTGGCTCATCAGTGCCATGTATTGCTAACTTATGTTTCAGTCGAACAACTGGATGCTCAGAGATGGCAGAGGACATAACATAATCCTTGTCCTCGGGGACGACTATGTTGGCACTTGCATTAAGTTTTGGCCCTGACTTACAAATACCTTTTTTAATGTACGAATTCCAATGATCAGAACATTTCGAGCCACCTTGTGAATTTATTTCAAATATGCGCAGCTTTGCATTAGCAGCTGCTAGCTCTGTCTCAAGTTCAAATTGCTCCTTTTCTTGTTTTAACTTCTCCTCCATAGCTTCAAGCTGATGCTTCCTTTTGAGAGTTGCAGCACGCTCCAACAGCGCTGCTCTTTCTGCCTCTGCTCTTATGTGTGCAGATTTAATGGAAGAGACACAGGACACTTGAGAACATGGATTGGACTTTACAGAGCACACATTGGAAACACTGTCTTCAGGGTTAATTACATATTCAGTGTTATTTTTGACTTGATCATCAGTATCTGCATTTGGTATCACAAATGGCGTACCCAGTTCATATAACCAACCCTTTACACATTCAGTAAACTCCTGGTAGGTACTCATTATACTTAGAAAATGTTCATTTTGTCTCTTGAGTTCATCAGAGGGGAGTGGCATACTTGTTAATTGTTTATGCGACACCTCTGCATCCTCACAACATTGCATAAATGTAGCCAAAAGAGACTTTACTGAGTCAGCCTTATCCTTTGATTCCATCAAAACATTTAAATCATCTTTTATCCGTCTTCCCTGTTTCAATTTAGCACTTCTTTTATCTTGGCATGTTTTTATATATGACATCAAGCCTTTCTCAGTGTATTTAATGCTTCTTTTGGATGAAACCTCTGAGTCACTCTTGGCCATCTGTGGTTTTGTTACATCAGACATTTTGTGCACAAACTTTAAACTGCGTGTAACTTTGTTGTTGCCTTTGTTCCATTTATATTTCAAATCCACTTGCTTTGTTTAGGAATGCAAATGCTTTAATTCAATCCTTAACTCATCTTCATGTTGACAAACTTGTGCTTTAACATTGATTGCTATCATCAAACTCCAATCGTCTGGCCGTTTTCCTTTACAGCATTAGCAATCTTTGTACATACCGTTCTCATTGAAGAGAGACATGAGTGTTTGTGGCTTGTAAGTGAGGCACCTCATGGCTTGTGGGCGCGGCACTTCCTCCAGGTGACACCATCCAAGAACAAAGAAGTTGAATCCATGGCTTCACTATCCACTCATCAGCAGATTTGAGATCGTTGAAAACAAAGGTCCTAGGGCGGGTTTTTTACTTGATGTAGTGACTAGTTGTCTATGAAAAAACTTAAAAATGAAAAAGCAAAAAATAAATGTAAATCAAATAGTCACTTGAGGAATAGTGGGTTTCTGGTTTTACGCAGTACAAAAAATTCTCAAAATACGTGAAAAATGCAGTTCAGTTAGTTTATTCCAGGTTTCTTCAGGAAAAATAAACATGATTCAAAAACTCAAAAAGACTACTTGCCACATCTCCTGGCCTGGTTTCTGCCTTTGTGCTCACTTCACCTGATTAAGGCTGAATGACTTGCCTTCTGAAAGGCCTGGTAGACTGCAGCTAGAATACTGGAAGACTGGTAAAAAACCATAAGCCCACCCACTTTTCACCTGAGCTACCCGGAGTCCATGTATTTATATACCAGACACCCAGGCGAAATCAATTAACTAATTAAACTATTTACTAAGAAATAATTGTATTCTAAGCAACTACTTTCAAACAAAAATGCAACAAATAACCAAATAAATACAAACTAACTAAATAATCTAAGTTCTTAAACAAAAATAGAGAAATAGCTCCTACACCCATAGAGCTATCCATACTTGATAAGATGGAAATATGTTAGTAGAGCACTCTATTCTAATACATTAGCTGCTCAGGCAGCTAATGTATTAGAATAGAGTGCTCTGCCTTCATAAACTACCAGTTAATGAACTCTTCTTTGGCCTTTACCAAGTGGAGCTAGTCCGTAAGTCCATTCCTCTATGATCAGGTTGATTTAACCCACTTCACACAGACATGCATTTAAATCAAACGTTAAAGAAAAGTAATGGAAGGCAGCTAAAGGAGGTGCTCTTATTTATTGAATTAGTGATCTTGGATGGATCCGCTAGAACGACATAGTCTTATGTCAAGGATCTGTGAATTAGGAATAATTGCTTGACCTATTGAACTAATAATTTGAACTAATTAATCTTCTTTTCCTCCCTTCCCTCTTCTGTCTATTTTCTGTGCGCATCCGCAGTCGCCACCAGCAGTATGAGTGCAAGTGGTACATCCCTCTGGCAGACCTAACTTTCCAAACCCTGGACGAGTCAGACTCCTGTCACAGCATCCAAGTCCTGCCCGAGCATGAGATTGAAGAGATGAAGATGAAGATCTCAGTTTTAAAGAATGAGATACAGAAAGAAAAGGTACGCTTTAAAAAGATGAGATTGAATGAATGAAAAGCTTTTTCCAAATGATATTTCTTTTTGTTTTACACTTTTGTAAACAAAATGACAAATAAAATCTGTCTCTCTAAAGTCTAAAGCTGTTAGGCTACGAATCTTAGAAAAGTTTGGATTACGTAATTCATTTCTCAGATTGGACTGAATAATCTTAAATGTTGTGATTTAAAAAATACCTGGACCATTGATGCAGGTGCTTCCATACTGAAACGGCTGCATCTTTAGTTTGAACTGAGATTTTGTTCATCCTAGCAGGGCTGGGCTGAAATACCACAGGCTGTAAAATATGAAGCAAAGGGAAATTCAACATTGTTTCTATGTGCATAATTTAATATACAGTTATAACTGAAGCATTTGTATTATGATTTGTTCAATAACACACTCTTTGCTTTATAGTGTTTCTGCTTGGTACTTTTTTTTTTTTTGACCCACTTTGGCCAAACTTGGTTTTATAGACAAGCACATGGTTGCTTAGATGTACCCTGACACAGACATAACCTTCTTAAGGACTGGTGTGGACATGCCCCCACCAATAATATTAATACATAGACTTTGGCTCAATATGTGGGACAAATTTCTAAATTAGATCTTTCGGATTTTGAAGGAGGATAATCACTGATGTAGCTGAAAGGGAAACCATCCAATCAGTCAATCCAAATTTTTCTGGATGGATTGATGGATGGATGAATGAAACTGAAATTGTGTCCATACTAGGGAGGCATGATGTATTGCTGTTGGCATCATAACCGGCTGTTATTCATCCTTTTTTTATATGCATTAATGTCTAAATACCCCTAAATATAAATATCAGTTAATTTTGGTTCTTTTGTGTTCTCAACAATAGGAAAGCATTCAATAAATATGTTTGAGCTCAATTTTGGAAAATACACACCCTATTGAAAGTGTTTGTGTCAAGTAACTTTAGGTCCATCAGCCACCACGCTTAGAGTCTCTCATCACAAAGTTACACCCTTGCATCCTATTAACGTTTTTTCCCCCCAGATTTTTTTCCCCAGAACCTTCCAGACAGTATTTGAATTCATTCTACTATACAGTAGAAAACAGTCTGGTTTATGTAAATTATTTCTGCTGATACCAATAAAGTTTTTCCTTCTATTACTGGAGGAAATCTGCTTTGAGAGATTCCTAAAATCATTATGTCTTAGCTCTGGTTTTTGGCAGTAAAAGTATAAATAAATATTCCGCCACTGTAATTACAGTTTACACCTCATATATATCCCTCCAAACTTAAAAACTATGTCTGTAAGAAACTTTGTATGGATATTGCAGATGGTTACTTCCAGTTTCCTACTTTGTCTCTTTCCCAGCAGGTTCTTTACATCCATCTTTCATGATTATTTCAGAGGTTATCTTCTGAAACTGATTTGAAATACCTTAAAAGCTAAACCCTTTTATATTGATTGAAACATGCCTGATGTATTTAAACCGAGTCTTAAACGTGCGCACACAATAGCCTGTTTCTTTTAAATTTTTGCCCTGATCTGTCCTTTCCAACAATCAAAACAACGCCCCGATGATTGCAATGTCCCTGCTGTGTGTGGTGTGTTAGGACAGAGCTAGTCTGCTTGGAGGACGCCCTCACTACTCTGAAAATCAAGGAATCCATCATGTTGCATTCTCCTGGCCTGATATACTAGCATGTTTGGTGTATGCGACTGTAGATACGGAAGCAACCTGATAAAGGTGACCGTTAGCCAATCAGTTAGTGATTCCCAAGGGGAAAATAGCTAAAAACCCCCATTTGAACAAGTAGAACCCCTGCTTGTGTTGTCTTCGGTCCTTTAACAAACACCTTTTCTTATTTATTTATTTATTATTTTCTGCACTTAAGATTAGTCTACAAAGTATCCCCAATGCTCCTTCCTCAGTGGCTATGTTTATTCTGCAGTTTTATTGCCTCTGGTTTTGTGAGACTTCCTGTCTAACGGCAGATTTTTAAATAAAACTTGTTTGTTTGTGGTGTGCTTGTTGTGGTGCTGCAGGTCCAATCCTGTCATATGTGTGATTTTCTTTTTTCCACTAGGCATATGTAGGGTCTAAGCAGTTTTTAAAATGTTTTAATAATTTAAAAATGCCGGTGTTTGAACCAGGCTTAAAGACACAAAATGTTTTCTAAAAATAAAATAGTATTTAATCCTGTTTTAAACTGAGCTGAAACTGTTTAGAGGTTTAAACTGTCTCTGAAATTCTGATCATCGTCCCTTTAAGATTTTGCACAATAGTTGAGTGTAGGCGTAAGAAAAGCTTTTTACCTTTGTGACAGAGGAAATGATAAAAAAAATCCTGACTCTACAAAAGGAACTTTAAATTGCTCCAAATCTCTGCAACCCAAAAGCTTGACGGCTGCTACGGGATTTTATTTTTGCTTTTCTTCCGACTTGCCCCAGCAGATCAAAGCAAAATGCCTCCACTCTTATCATGCATGTTCAAAGAACACAGTGCTACTTTAAAATGTGCCATTGTGTCAACATGTCCAGTTAATGCTAAAAAAAAAAACTGTTGCTAAAAAGAGCAGAAGTATCAAGTGTTTTGACTCCTAACAGTTTCAAGTACATTCAGTAGTTCACAGTGCCATCCAGGCCGATTTGGATCACAGTCATCAGGAGCAGAAAGTTCCTGTTATTACCCTTTCACAGCGTTTGACTCGCCCACCCGGGGCACACTGAGTGACCACTGTTGATATTTACAGGCACTGAGGCCCGTGGAGGGAGAGACTAGTCTGATTGTTGTCTGAGAAACTCTGACTCATAACTTCCTGGTGAAGGCTGAGAGTAATTGTTTTTTATTTTCTTTCGTTGCTGAAAAGACATTGCTGCAATTATGCCGCTAATTGCATAATGGCTTACTTTATTCATGTCCTCCGGTGTTTTTAAAAAGAAAGCTTGAGACCTTCATGAGCCAACTCTATGCTGAATGTGAGCTTTCCAAATGACTGTTAGTGAAGATCTCCTAAAAAATCTAAGCAAGAAAACAGCAAAGCTCAGACTGTTTGGCTTGTTGCTGCTTGTTTGTGTGACACATTAGCGCTTGTTTTTGCATCAGTGAAGTTATCAAAAATCTACATCAGACTGAATAAATTAGACCAGTGTTGGTAGATCCAACGTTACTGGAATTCTGCAGTCCCAAATGTCCTTATATGACCCCATTTATATTGAAATAAAAGCACTTTCAGATTTAAAACAAATTCTGATTAGGTGATAAAAACTGCAAATACCACAATATAAAATGGACATTTATAAACTATTTTGTCAAAGTCAATTAGAGAAATCTCACTTTTCTTTGTACATAAAAAAATACAATCTCCTGAATTTTGAATACATTTATCCTAGTTTCTTTTTTTATGCTTTTATGCGGATGTCTGATGCTTGAAACGCTTCAAGATGTGTCACACCAGATGGTCGACACTCACTACAGGATTTCTCTACATCTGTTGATGCGTGTCCACCTTAGACTTAATAATAAAACTTTATTGACCTCACACTGCAGACATTTCCCTCTGCATTTAACCCATCCCCTTGGGGAGCAGTGGGCTGCTGTTGTGTGGTGCCCGTGGAGCACTGTCTGAGGAAGCGTCTTGCTCAGGAACCCAGAGTGGAGGCTATAGGGATCATACCGTGTACTTGCAACCTTCTCTGAGCATAAGGGCACTGCTCTAACCACCAGGCCAACACTCCCCCACTTTAAATGTAAACTAGCTGCCTGTGCACTTAAAACGTGTTTGGTGTGAACGCAGCATTACACTGGGACTCACATTCATACACGGATGCACAACATCTGATCTGTTTGAAATCGGAGTGTTAGTCCTATCACATGAAGCATATGTCATAGCCATAAGGTTCAGACTAAAAATACAAGAACTGCAGGAACTTAAACACAATTTAGAACACACTTTTGGCTTTGCACAACTCTTTTAGCTACAGGTTTACATTTTCCAATAGTTAAGAATTAAAACAACACAATTATGTTAATAATAATCAGATAAATAAGAATCAGATTAATCAGATAATAATCTGATTAATTCAATAAATAATAAAATACGTGCACAAGCTTTAGTCGCAGTCACTATATATAATAGATAAAAAAGATAAAAGCTGTTTCTATTGGATATCAGCCTTCCTTTATGAGCATTTTTAAAATATATCTCATCTTTAAGGTAAAAGGGATGTGTGTTAGGCTTCTGCAAGTGTCCTCTTCTGGGAAGCAGCAACTGTTTTATGGCCTTATATAAAGAATTGTGGCAATGATCTTTTCCTTTTTTTAATGCGTTGCTTAAACCAATACTAAGTTAATTTTTAACCATCATAAAACATTTCCATAACTTTTGTGATAATACATTGAAATACAGCTAGTTGAGTGACACCTCTGTCATGGCCTTATGGGGGCCTGTATTGCTGGGGGGTGCAGGAATAAAGCACAAACCAAACGTTTCTTATTTTCAACACTGTCGTATGAGACTGTTTAGCCACAGTTAGATTCATTGCTTTATCAATATCCATCTTTCAGAACCACTGGAAACAGAACTGTGGTTCAATTCAACTGCAGGTGACTGTGAGATCAGGATTTGACCACGCCATGCACTGGTCCTCATGGGAAATGCTGTCTTCCTCTAGGCAAAACAATACAGCTTTTGTCCACTAGGAGGAGCCAAAATCAACCAAAACTGAAAGATATTTAGTCCTGCTTCAAATACAGAAATAAAAGTGATTTTTTAATTTTTTTTTATTCAGTTTTTAGATTATATCTAAATCCTAATCCTAACTTGAATAGTTGGGATTGAATAACTTTACCAAAAGAAAGGCAAATGATGGAAGGCTCTGAATGTGACAGAATGCTGTGATTAGCATCTTCTGAAGCTGGAGGCTTCTATCCGTTTTTAAAGATAGATGTTGACAACATATAAACTGCAAAAATATCTTCAGCAATTTCTACTAAGCATATGATAGCCTGTGGAGAGATTTGTACATCAAATTCTTCTCAGTTTGATAACTACTTTGTCATTTTACTAAATAAATATCAATAACTACAAATAATTAGATGTTGGATAAAAAAAAAAAAAAAAACAAGAGTGAAAAGAAAACAATGTCTTCTTGAAATCTCTGATCATAAATTCATGCTGGATCTAGAGTTTAGTGTTGTGATGAGAGTTTAGCTGTGGGGGAAGCCCCTCTCTTGCTCCTAGCAGGCCTTTCTGTCTCAGGTACCAATATACACCCTCTGCAAACTACTTGTTTTTCTGTGTCTGTGCAGAAAGCTCCAAAGGGTCAGAGCCGTGTGGAGCGTCTGAGGAAGAAGATGAACGAACAGGAGTCGTGGCTACTCCTGCATTCCCCCACCATCCCCTTCCGAATCCAAAACAAACATGGGAAGGTACACATGACCAAGTCCTGCCACTAGAGAGAGCTGTAAACCTTTCAGTGTTCTAGCCAATTAGAGCCAGAATCTCTGCAAATAGATAAAGCTTTCAAATCGTTTTATTATTCCATTGATTCTTTAAAAGTATTCTAATGAAAAAAATGTGTATATTGATGAAAGTATTTTTTTCCTGTGATTTCAGAGCTATTTGTTTCTTCTCTCCTCTGATTATGAGAGATCAGAGTGGAGAGAAAGCATGCAGAAGCTCCAGAAGAAAGGTAGGTCAGCCTTTAAATGAAATCATTTATTATTCATAAAGAATGAAATAACTCAACATTTTACTCTATAGAAATGTAACCAAATTTTTCTATTTCTGTGTTCAGATCTTCAGGCGTGTGTGTTGAGTTCTGTGGAGCTCCAGGTTCTGACCAGCTCCTGCTTCAAACTCCGAACTGTCCACAACATTCCCGTCACCAGTAACAAAGACGGTACATCTTCCATATCCCTCACAGTGTCCCTTTCATCCTTCCTCTCTTCCCGGCTGTTTAAGTTTGATTTTACAGAAAAATGCGTTCTTTTCCCCCCTCCTATCCGTACAGCAGAGCCATAGAAAGAAAGCAGGGCCCCTTTAGGAGATGAATCAGGGATACAATATGTTTCTGATCTCGCTCATGGCGGTCACTGCCACACCGTGTGTCTGCGCTGAGCCCCCAGCCTCCTGTGTTGGTTTTTGCTTCAGATCGCAGCGTTGCAGCTCCTCAGAGAGACGGGGGGGGGTGACATTAAAGCCATCTGGCCGACCCGCTCTGATCCCCTCTCAAATGCCAGGAGGTTCTTACATTCACTCAGAAGGCAAACAAACCCCTCAGTTTCAGCGCATCCCAAAGCACATGGTTTGACTCTTGCATAAGAGAACCTTGGCGTGAGCCTTTAGTGCGCTATCATTTGCCTTCAATGTGGCATTAGGTTTGTTCCTTTAAACACCAAAGGGCTTTAAAAAGTCCCTGCAGTCGTGTTTTCATATTGAGATTCCCACACTGAGGCCACAACTACAGCCCTCCAAGCTTTGCTGTTTGCTCCCTTTAATTCCAAACCTGCTTGTTTTCCTCGACACACAGATATTCATTCCCTTTGGACTATATACATTTGTCACAAAACAGCCAAAAAATTTAACAAACTTGGCACATCAGGCCAGCATAGATAAAGAATTATTAAGCAGATGTAGAAGGTTACAGGTTATTCACAGGTAAAATGTTGAACCTGTTATTTTTAAGGTGGACCACCTTTTGCAGCAGTACAGCTGCAGGTGTATTCTTATTCCTCTACAAGCAGAATTTAGGAGCCTTAACCCGCTCTGGATTTAGGGCTGTTCTAGCAGCAGAGATGTGTTCTGATCCAAACTATCCTCTGTAGCTTTGGCTGTATGTTTAGTAAGAAGAAAGGTGAACCTTCGCTTGCTCTCAAGTCTTTTGCAGCCTCTAACAGTTTTATTTGCCCCCCTCCACATCTAGAAATAAGGAAAAAGGTCTTAAATTGAGAGTATTTGCCCTTGGAATTTGTATTTTTTATCTTAAAGTGACATAACTAGATATTATGCACTTGAAATAAAATAATGCAACTGTTATCTTTTATTTTAAATGTAAATTTTCTTGTTCCAATGGCAAAGTATCTCATTTACCTCCTCAATTCAGGAAAAAAACACTCCTCTCTAGAAAAAAATAACTTATTGAGATTTCAGTATTTGCAGTGTATTGAAAGTTTGCAGTCTTCCTGCTTCTCTACTTCTGATGCTCTTCTTTTCATCAAAGATGTACAATCTTGTGTTTTTAGAGTGCAGTCTCATGACCATTTCCTTATCACAAAGCAAACATAAATGTTCTATCTGAAGGACATGTGATGTAAGGAGGAGCGGTTACAGGCTGGTAGAGAAGTGGTTACTCTGTGAAATCTCTCTGATTTTGCATCGTTTATTACTTGGTATTATCAGATGCATAAAGATCTCTTGTTTCCATGGAGAAGCAGCACACAGGCCACCCCAGAGCTGAACTCGATGAACCATCTCCTTGTGAAACTTCTCAGTTGCCTGTAGAAAAAAAACACACACAGGCACAGAATTAACCCCCAGTGCTGCCTGTTTCACCTCCACCGGAGCCCTCGACGGTCCCATCAGCTCTCATCCTGGTTTATTTACCAGGAAGCAGCTGAGCTTCGCAGTCTTTAAGCAAAGCAGGAATGTATGGTCTATTGGGAGGGTTCTGACTGCCCCTCCAATGCTCAGCTTTAATCTGTTCTGGTGGACCATGTGTGGTCCGCTACCAGCAGGAGCAGAAGTAGTTTGGTATAACTGTCCACTGTTACTCTGATCTTCAAATAGTGAGGAAATAGTATGCTTTGTAATGCTTATATATGCATCTGTGTTAGCTTGCATATACAATCCTCTTCGGGGGTCTTTAATGGCTGTAAGAAAGTTTATTTTCTGTCTGGGGGAAACTTAGTTTATCCAAAACACAATATGACTTGATACTTTTACCTTCCTGCTCACTGAGCTCCAGCATATACAGTATATATTGCTCTATCAGTAAGGAAATATCAGTAGACACAAGAACTTTGTAAAATGAAATCATTTATGGATGATTTATGTCCTGCTTCATAAAATCACAGTTTGCGAGTTTTATCACAGTAGATGATGATTCTCCAAACTAGTCAAAGCAACAGGAAGTCCTGCAAACAATGTGACAAGAGGCGTGGGGAAAATCATAACATGATAGCTCCATTATAATTTCAGCCAGCTGGGTCTCATACTCTTTACTCATTATTTCTTCCAAATCTCTATATTGAAGCTTTTAACCATTCACTGTTTGGGGGAGTTGGATGTTTAAACCCAACGTTAAAGACCTTTTAAAGAAAGATTAACCCTAATTTTATTCTATTTTTGAGTTTTTACGGCACTAATGGCTCGTTTGTTGGACAGTAGGACGAAAGAGGGAGAGAGACATGAGGCAAAAGACCACAGGTTGAATTTGAACGCGGGTCAGCCGTGTGCATGCATGCCCCACTATTTGTCTTTTTTTAATCTTAAAATTTCCAGAGTTTCTGTTGTTATATCACAGTTAGAAAGATGAATGAAACAAAGTATGAACCTGACACTGTTTTAGATCTTATTTATAGATGCTTAAGGTCCCAAGGTGGAATGCTTAAGGTGGAAAACAAAGTTCACCCTTAAGCATAGTGAACTTTATTATATGATGTCATTTTTACATTTAATTTGAAGTGAATATTGAAAAACAATTACTACCTATTGCCCGCCTTCTTCCCCCATTAAATAACCGATCCTTCCTGCTGTAAACCATTCTGTGTTGCTATTAAAAACACATTTTTCTATCTTCTAACTGATCCAGTAGCAGGTGAGAACAATGGATAACACTCGTTCCTGCTTGTTTTCCAGATGAGGAGACGCCCGGCCTGTATGGCTTCCTGCATGTGATCGTCCACTCTGCCACAGGATTCAACGAGTCAACAAGTGAGTCGTCAGATCAAAATGACCTTTTGTTTAATCCACCAAAACATAACATCCAATCAGTCATTGCAGTCTGTCAGTCATGCATGTTCAGTGTTTGTATGATGCATGTCGAGATGATAGAGGAAATATTGCAAAAGGGTGAAAGGAGGAAGAACAATTAGAAAGCCTACCCCCTTTTTTAATGACTGCTGGCTCAGAAAGCATTGTTAGAGTAAATATCATCCACGCTGCTTTCAGGGTAGAGCCAAACATGCTGAAATGCTTTGTTCACTTTCTGTGAGATTGACCACTTTAAACAACAGTTTCTTTGTGTTTGCTCTGAGCGCGGACAACTCTGTAACAGCAAAGAGTGGCGCTGGGTAGAAAACCGCAGAGACTGTTTCAGACATGTCAGCGGAGGACAGCTGCTGCTCCAGTACATTTTGTTACCTTTGTTGCACAAATAGCAGATCAGATATCAGAGCTGAGACAGCGAAGGGGAGATAGGAATTTTTTTTTGTTATTTATTTCTTTTTCCAGTTACCATGACAGCCCTGCTTCTGTATATGAGAGCTGGTCCACTAGAATGTGCCAGTTAATGGATTGAAAAGCTTTCTATGTCTGCTCTGAAAGACAGTTTGATCCTCGATCGAGCGGAGGGAGCTGATGGGTTGAAACATGGATGCGCGTGTTAGGATTTTGTTTGGTGTGTCTAGTGAAGCATGCAGATTCAAGGTGGGGCACGGCAGCTATGGCGAGGGATAGGTTGTGTGTCAGTGCTGTTTGAGGTCATTCTGATAGTCATATCTCATTATTTCTTTAAGGTCTAACTATCTTCATTCAATGTAACAGTTAAACATAACAAAGTACTTAACAAGTGATAGTTAATACTGTTTAAAAGAAGCTGAACTTATTAAAGGAAGTTATTTTGCTAACAGAACAGATCAGATATGGAGACGGATGGTTTTGGGAAACACCAGAGATGCAAATTAACACACATAAAAGGAGATCAAGTCAATAAACTGATAAAAGAATAAAAGGTTTATAAGTTCCTCTTTTTTCACATAGTGCATTCAGAATTTCTATTGCTGTACAGCTTAATTAGAGTCCCTTTCAGGATCTAAATGCATCTCAAATTAGTATTTTTTACCATTATCCAGTGGTTGTCCTTCCTCTTTTAGAGATAAAGCTCATCAGTATGTAACAGAAGACATTACTGTTTTTTTTTTATTTGTGTCAAAACAATCTCTGCTCAGTGGGAAAAGGGGCTTTAAATTCAGCCCAGGGCAAAAGTTTGTCTAACTGGGTCACAGCAACAGAAACTGGGAGTTGAGCATGTCACAAAAACTGCTCGTTAAAAAAAATGAAGAAAATGAAAAAAGTCGATCCTAGTGGAAAAAAGGTGGAAAACACATCAGTCGTTTATTCTGACGTTTTTATTTTGGTCTTAAAGTGACAGGAAGCTGCATCAGGTTCTGCAGCCTTTGCTGTGCTTCATAAGAACAGATCCAGATAAGAACAAGTAGGCCAAACAGTGAGAAACGCATAGAATAATATCTGCTATAACAAAATAGAAACATGGATAACAGTATGTTTTTATACTTGTTTCAGTCCTATGGGTTCAGCCTGGGCTGCCTGCTTCCCATTCGTTGTTTATCCAGCTTTTATTCATTGTCCCTCTCTGGGTTGAATGAGTTGCTGCACTTCTTCCGGTTCTTCTTTTAATGTTCATCAAAGCAAATATTTCCTCCTAAAGCCTTTCAGGGAACCCACAAACATCTGTTCTGGTGGCTGCGACAGTGGAGCCCTGATTTAGTTTTAATGATTAGCACTTGTGGACCCGCCGTGTTGAACCAACATTCAGCTTAGCCTTGGGCACAGATTAGCCCTCTCTGAGCAAACACACACACATAACGGCTGTGTTATTTGGCTAATTAAGATGGAGGAGGATGGTATCCATTACCCGGTATTTAGGGGTCGAGACCCAGTGCTGACCGGTTTATCCCCCCCACCGGGTTAGCCTGATGATGACCTGCCAGGAAAATGAAAACTCATGGATTTTTGTCCTGCTTTTCAAAGCCCCCTGGATCCAATACAGAGAGACAAGCCTCTAAATATGCTTTCTGTGGTTGTGCTTATGCAGTTCTGGGTCTATAAACCTTGACAGATAGAGAGGAAAGTCATTTTCAGAGAGCAATTCAGCCTCATTTTCACTATGAATATACTTGTGATATCAACAGCAGCTACAGTGACTTCAATATGTATGAATACTTCCAGAAATTACCAACATGAGCCCCAAACAAAATCTTGTACAACAAAGGTTCCTTCTTCAACCACTCAGTTGGAATAAAATAGTCCACCTCTGTGTGGTTTAATCTCTGTATAGATCCAGCTGTTTGGCGAAGGCCTATAAAAGTTTGTCAGAGAACATTAGATCACAAGCAGCATGAAGATCCACAAATGGAGGTGATATTTCAGGGAGAACATCAAGAAGATGTCTGCAGTGAATCCCATTTCACCCTTTGCTTCCTAATCCTTCCCCTTGCCCCTTAAAACGAGCCTACAAAGGGTAGGGTCTGAAGGGTAACCCCTAAGAATTAGGACACCCCTTCAAAAATCCCATACATCGTCAGCAGTCACTGCTGGCTTATACGTGAGCAGATGCGATGAGGTGTTGACAGAAATCTGTGGAAATTGTGCCGTCTTTAGCTGTGACAATCTCCCTCTCTCATGGGCATTTTGCATCATTTTGTTATGTGACAATAAACGAAGGAATGTAAGAACAACGCAACCTCTTTAATGCCTCTGGTGGATCAGTTTATGGTATGTAGGATGAAATGGAGAACATTAGTGTAAAAATGATAATGACTGTGTTACTTTCAATGTGAGGACATCCCTTCTTTTTCAACATAACATTTGTTTGTTTTTCCATGCACTTAAAGAAAGTAGGATGTACGACGTTATGCAAACAAGGTTTGCAGTTTGGCAGAGTTACATAAATTATGAATGTTGTTGATTGTAAGTGTTTTGGATCATGTTCAAAAACTTGAAATTTGACTAACATTAGCGTGGAAATCCTGTCGCACCCCTCTGTTGGAAGTGCATTTTGAAGGCCTATATAGGCCTACCATTTACCTCAACCCCTCAGTCCTAACAGGCATAGAGATACACTATATTGCCAAAAGTATTTGCTCACCCATCCAAATTATTGGAATCAGGTGTTCCAATCACTTCCATGGCCACAGGTGTATAAATTCAAGCACCTAGGCATGCAGACTGTTTTTACAAACATTTGTGAAAGAATGGGTCGCTCTCAGGAGCTCAGTGAATTCCAGCGTGGAACTGTGATAGGATGCCACCTGTGCAACAAATCCAGTCGTGAAATTTCCTCGCTCCTAAATATTCCACAGTCAACTGTCAGCTGTATTATAAGAAAATGGAAGTGTTTGGGAATGACAGCAACTCAGCCACGAAGTGGTAGGCCACGTAAACTGACGGAGCGGGGTCAGCGGATGCTGACGCGCATAGTGCGAAGAGGTCGCCAACTTTCTGCAGAGTCAATCACTACAGACCTCCAAACTTCATGTGGCCTTCAGATTAGCTCAAGAACAGTGCGCAGAGAGCTTCATGGAATGGGTTTCCATGGTCGAGCAGCTGCATCCAAGCCATACATCACCAAGTGCAATGCAAAGCGTCGGATGCGGTGGTGTAAAGCACGCCGCCACTGGACTCTAGAGCAGTGGAGACGCGTTCTCTGGAGTGACGAATCGCGCTTCTCCATCTGGCAATCTGATGGACGGGTCTGGGTTTGGCGGTTGCCAGGAGAACGGTACTTGTCTGACTGCATTGTGCCAAGTGTAAAGTTTGGTGGAGGGGGGATTATGGTGTGAGGTTGTTTTTCAGGAGCTGGGCTTGGCCCCTTAGTTCCAGTGAAAGGAACTCTGAATGCTTCAGCATACCAAGACATTTTGGACAATTCCATGCTCCCAACTTTGTGGGAACAGTTTGGAGCTGGCCCCTTCCTCTTCCAACATGACTGTGCACCAGTGCACAAAGCAAGGTCCATAAAGACATGGATGACAGAGTCTGGTGTGGATGAACTTGACTGGCCTGCACAGAGTCCTGACCTCAACCCGATAGAACACCTTTGGGATGAATTAGAGCGGAGACTGAGAGCCAGGCCTTCTCGTCCAACATCAGTGTGCGACCTCACAAATGCGCTTCTGGAAGAATGGTCAAAAATTCCCATAAACACACTCCTAAACCTTGTGGACAGCCTTCCCAGAAGAGTTGAAGCTGTTCTAGCTGCAAAGGGTGGACCGACGTCATATTGAACCCTATGGATTAGGAACGGGATGTCACTTAAGCTCATATGTGAGTCAAGGCAGGTGAGCAAATACTTTTGGCAATATAGTGTACCTCTACCCCTACATATGAATGTGCAAAGCGGAAGGGCTAAAGGCTGATTATACTCAGAAACCATGTCTTCTGCGTGTGTATCGCAGTAATTACGAATGTCCCCACGCCCCTTCCACTGACAGTCTGCTGCACCTCTTCCAAATTGTAGGTGACCGCATACAGTGCAGCAGAAAGGAGGCCTCTAATTGGTCAAATCTACAGCCGCTCTACACTATGCGTATTTTCTGTTTGGTACCTTACTGGTTCTGTTTGTATGACCGCCATTGCGGAAAACGGCTCGTGAAGTTGGACCAGCTAGAAGAGCGAGGTGCAGAGAATGCTGGGATCCTTTTTCCACCTGGATCCTCGCTCTTTTTCGCCCTCATGTCCCTCCGTTGTCGCACAAACTTCCCCCCACTTCCAAAAATATCTGCGACAAGCTCATTGCGACACACTGCTGCGGTGAAATGGGATTCATCCTAAAAATGCAGCAGAAATGGCTGTACAAGAAGTAGAAGTAGCTCTGAAGAAGCTTAGGTGGGAGAATCTGAAACGAGTCATTTTGCTTTCCCACAGTCCATGGCAAAGGTACAGAAAACAGGTTCAGGGTGGTTATTAATAATAATTTAAATTGACCCAACAACCATAATCCTATAAAAGGTTAAAAAACAAGCCCTGCAGATCAGGCTCAACATCTTAATGGGTTTGGCATAGATGTTTTAGATGTGTTTCTTTTGTGCACTGTCAGGGAAGATAGAAGTAAATAAAGATAAGTATGGTCAAACTGGACGCCATTGGTCTTTTATATTTTTTAAGGAACTTTGATGACCAGTATCATTTTCCCTTCACCTTGTTCTTACCTTATTCTTCTGTTACTCTTATTGGAGTCTGTGACCAAAACTTACCATTGAACACATGGGAGTTTGTTGTTAACTAAATATGAGAAAGATCTCACAGTTTAAGGACATATGGAAGGAAGTGAAAAATTTAAGAAATGTGGACAAAAATACTTCTCCTTTATTTTTTTTTCTTTACAAAGATCACTATAACTTTTCATGTTCTATTTTTGCACATGTGTTGCTTCCTTAGCAGTTATTCCTCTGTTTGTAGGGACGTGCTTCATCTTTAAAGAATTTCCCCATATGGTCACATTATATTCTGCTCTGCTGAACTTTCTTCATATCACTTCCACTAATCTCTCCAACCCTGGGAGTAATTATGCCCAAAACTTTTCAGGATGCTGAGAAAATAAACAAAGATGGAGTCAAACCAGATGGAATAAGAATCCATGTTCCTCTATTAATGATAGGTCAGACTTATATATATTCCTCATCAGCACGGCCTTGATTTCAGTTCAGGTCTCTCTCACTCCCTACACCTATCATTGTAACCGTCCTGGTGAGAGGTTGTCACACGCTCCCATTAGTCTTCCTGGCAGACGGAGGTAACTCCAGGGGGACAGGGTCCAGGCTGAAGAACCTTCCCAGACAGTCGGTAGCTCAGTCTGCAGGAGCAGCACTGAGGGAAACGCATAAATGGACTTGAATGGTCGGTGTAAGGCATAGCAGGAGCTGCTGTCAGTGGAAGGAGGGCAGTGGAATGAGGACAAGTGGAGCAAAGTTGCTGATGCCGACTGTGTGGATAGAAACCATTAAATAACACATTTCAATCCATTTCCCAATGCCACATTTCATTTGTCTTCTCCCACCTAACTAGTTCAGGCTGCTGATTCTGTGCATTTTGCCTTCAATGAAAATGTATTTGTGTCCTTAAAGCAATCCGATCCAGTGGCTGCATTCAGACCCACTTATTGACAGCTCCTTTTAACCTGATTTATCTAGTTTAAAGCCTCACTATTCATAATGTCTTCTAAACCTGTTTAACAGAGCTTTGAACCTTTCATTATTGGGCAAAACAGGGCAACTTTTAGATGTGCCTTTGGTTCAACACACCTGAATCAAGTAATCAGATAATTGGGAGGACTCTGCAGGAACCGACTGCATACTGAGGAGGTAACTCAGCCCTTTGATTCAGGTGTGTTGAACCAAGGATGGATCTAAAAGTTGCAGGATACCGGCCCCCAGGAACTAGAATTGCCCACCCCTGCCCTAGAATAATGTAACACCATTAACATTTCCTTCATCCAAGTTGTTTTACCATAGTTGGAAAGTAATGTAAGGAATGTAACCAAGAGGTATGAACCTAATATTGTTTAGATCTCATTGAAACATTTTGCTAATCCTAAATTGAGTGAAAAAGTTGTATGGGTCCCCCGTCACATCCACCCTTCATGATTCCTCCTCATTGATTCAGTTCACTCCTTCCTTCTTGTCTCTGTTGTTGCAACCTTCATATTTAAAGTTAGTAAAAATGTATAGGAGCTTTGTTAATCCAGGTTCCTTCTGTTTTCTTGTAGATTTATATTGCACCCTTGAAGTGGATTCCTTTGGTTACTTCGTGAGCAAGGCAAAGACTCGGGTCTTCAGAGACACCACAGAGCCTCAGTGGAACGAAGTCAGTCCCCCGACACATTTCTCCCAGCGCTTTGCTTTCTGTTCAGCCCGCCGTTTTGATCCCCCCCCCTCTCCTTCTGCGTTGCTTCGTAGGAGTTTGAGATCGAGCTGGAGGGCTCACAGTACCTGCGGATCCTGTGCTACGAGAAGTGTTACGACAAAAGCATGCTTAACAAGGACGACAACGAGATCGTGGACAAGATCATGGGCAAAGGGCAGGTCCAGGTGAGGCTGGTTTCTGAACAAAACATGATGTTTGGCCTCCTTTTCTCTTCATGCGACACGTTTTAATGAGCCGTCTACCCTTTCTGTGCAATAAAGTGGTTTCGTAGTGGCGGCTTGTTAAGAAAGTTGTTAAATTAATAGTCTGAGAGAGAATTCAAAGGGGGTTTCCACTGTTTAGATGTGAGAAATATCTCTTTAAAGTTCCATATTTAAGTGCAATCTGCCCGCATGGTGAATTAGGGGGTTTCATTCTGCTTTGCATCAATGCTGAGTTGACAGAATACCCCAATAAGCTACCAAGTTTCCATTTTTCCATGAACTATCTGGAAATCCAGCTTGGTCAAATAAAGCATTTGTCTTGTAATTTCCCCACAGCTCAGTCATCTGCAGTGTTTTAATCAGTAGAACCTCCCACCATGAATGTAGATCGGCTTTGCAGTGAGTGTGTGCTGCTTATTTATAACCCTCCCTCTTTTACTCTTCACACTTCAAGAACTTATTTGTCGCTTTTAAACCTTGTGGAGGGGCTTCTTTTTTGGCATGCAGAGTCAACAGGTAAAAGAAGAATCCCTGACAGTTTTTTTTCTTACAAGAGTTGTGCTTCACATATCCGAAAAGTGGGACAAACAAGAATAGAACACTAGCGTGAATCCTATTAAAAGTATCTAGCGTTTTGTTGTTTCTCCTCACTCCTGAAGTTTCTGCTACAAATGTCTGAAAAATTTCCAACTTGCATGTGATTGTTCGCATTTCGCAGTTCCCCATTCAGTTTAATGATTGATGTCCCTGAGTTGGGTCTTTGATTTCCTCAGCATTGCATTGCAGCACCATACATGCATCCTTCTTGATCCACTTATGTTTTCTGTGCGATACTTCCACTCAGATTGCTTAAGTCTAAAGTAGCTGAACACTTTAGCTCTCCCAGAAAACCCAGAGACTAACTGCTGACTAAAGAGCTATGCAACCCTGCATCAGGTGCTCTGCAGCCTTTACCAGGTTTTCTCCAAGGATTTTCCAACGTCTTTGTCTTCTCTTCATTCCTAAACATTTAAACTACTATTCACCTTTGGGCAATCTGGACTTAAAAGTTTGTCATGTATCTTTCTATATATTACAATAATAAAGTCTTTGGGAAACATGCGTCACTTTCACACATTCAATCTTCTAGTTTTGTCAGTTATTTATAGAGCTCAAATAAGTAGCAAGACAAATGAAAGTGCTGTTCATGAAACCTAATAAGAAAAATATACTTCAGTGGCATTAAGGAAGTAAGATTATTAGTGAACAAAAGTAATTAGAATAACAAAAAATTAAAAACAATAAGATAATAATAAAAAACACTTCTTCACAAACGTCTTCTTGTACCTTATAATCAGAGTAAGTGGGTGTAAAAAGAAAAAAAAATATATATATACCACTCCTTACAGATTTTGGCGTCGCCTCAGCCCATCAGTGGTGTCAAAGTACACACATTTGTGACTTGAAGTATAGATGCTGCAGTCTAAAAACACTCTGGTAAAACTTGAAGTATCAACTTGACCTCTTTACTCAAGTAAAAGTGAAAAAGTATGAGCTCCAAAAACTACTTAAAGTATAAAATTATAAAGTAGCCTTAAAAAAAAACAGCCAGCTGTCACTATATGAATTGAAAGCTCAATTTTCCGACTATTTCTAAAAATTCATTGAGATAGGGCCAAGGATGAGGGAGGTCTTGTTAGTCTCCATCTCCCGATACGCTCTATGTCCGACCTTTCAGACATTTCAACATCTTTTTTTGAATCCGAAATTGTAGCATGGCATAGATAATTAATGTTTACAGTTTGAAGAACACCTGCTTGCTTCTGATGATTTCCTTTAGCTAACCAATGAGTGTTTGCGTTATATGACTCATCCAGTTACACTAGTTTTCACTAGATGTGGATGGAGCCAATGATCTGCATTGGATGGCGCACATGACGTGAAATATATATTTATAAACATTAAAGCAAAGCCAAGAGTATCGAGTAACGTTTGTTTAAAAAAATGTAAGGAATAGAAAGTACAGATAGTTGTGTAAAAATGTAATGAGTTTCTACTCATTACATTTTCACACAAGTTTCTGTACTTTCTATTCCTTTCAGAGGTAGGTAGAAAAATAAGTAATGGAGTAAAGTATAGATACCTAAAAGGTGTACAGTAATGAAGGATTTTTACTCTGTAGCCCATCATATCAATCCCAGTAACAGAAACAAAAATGTAAATAGGTAGGATACCATTACACCGCAGTGTATGAGTAAACTGTGGTAGTGATTACAGATCAGTAACCTGGATTATGTGCAACGATCTCAGATTCATGTTGAGCTTGTCAGAAGAGGTCATCTTTGATTTCCTCTTGCACCATATCTGACACCCTTAATGATATGAGGGCCGATCCACGAGCCAAATACTGCTGCTGCTGGGAATTTCCGCTCCCAGCCAAGGGGAAAAAATAAACCAGCCACATGTTTGCTGGTTCTCTGTTATTGAAAGGAATCGGAGAATGGCATGTACTGTGTGAAACCCTCAGGGGGATGGAACAGTTTATCAAAGCCATATATATTTATATTTGGTCTTGTTTGTAAAAATTCTGAACCTCAAGCTTAATCTTTAAATGTTTTTTTTGTTATTGTTGTTTGTTCTGGGATGTTACCGTGAAACTTGTTGCAGTTAAACACATTGTTATTGGTGCAGCTCAGACTCCACGCCTAGAGAGACGCTGGTTACTTCTCTGATGAAACAGTTTAGAAGCTTTCAGTGTTTTCTGTTTCTCTCCAGAGACCATCTGATTTATTTAACAAGCTTTGCAGAATATTGGATGACCATAAATAGGCATAGTGGTCTGTCGGTTTTTTGGTTTTTTTTTCTACCCACTGTTGAGAAGGTTGTTCTGTCTTCAGATGAAGCTTTAGTTTGTAGGTTTCTACCTTTTTTTTTTTTTTTAATGATGTGTTTCACAGGGATGTCCGATACAACTTTTTTTTTTTTTTTTGATACAATACCGATATGCAGCTCTGAGTTTTGGCCGTAACCGATCTTGACATAATACGATATTATCAATCATACCAGGTTTTATTACATATTTTATTCTGTAGAATGTTAGAAAAAGCTTGATTAAGTAATATTACTAAAACAGGGAACAAAAGTAAACAACAAAGGGTATGAAAATTACTAACCCATGTAAAATTAGCCTATGAGTTATAGAAATTTGGCAATAGCAGAGTGTTTCTATCAGCATGAGAATATAAGAGATTTAGATTCCGACCATTGAAATCTAATATTAGTGTTTTTTGGCTATATTGGACCGATATTGATATCGGATCAGGACATCCCTTTCAAGTATTCAACCCACAGAATATTCCTGAGAAGAACATTGCTACAGTTAAACATGATGGTGGCAGTGTAATTCTTTGGGAGATGTTTTTTGTTCTGGCAGACATGGGTAAAATCTTCACAGTACATGGAAGGATGTTTAGAGATGAATATAGAAAAAGTTCTGTAGCCTGTAAAGCCGGCCTTACACTGTACGGATCTTTTGCGCTTTTTGGGCCAATTCTCCAGTCGTGCGAGAATTTTCGGATTACCGATACTTTCAGCCTGATTGTGCTTTGTGCGGTATACAGTGGGTAATTAACACCTCCTGAACAGAAATCATAAGGTTGGGAGAAAATCAAACATGTTTGAAATTCAGTCGGCCATCGTAATGTCGCATCAGAGCGTCGGGCCGCACAGTGTTAGAACATGCATCATCACATGTGAACTTTGAAACCCTGCGGTTTCATCATACAGTTTGAGCTGTAGCTGCGTGCAACGATTGAAATTTTTACATAGTGTATGCCGAGCTTTAGAGGTGTTCTCTAACCTTATGTGAGATCCAGATGGTAAACCTTCAAAAATGTGACGGCAGAGAAATCCTGACGATGCTTGATGGAGTTTCTCCACATGGGAATAGTTAGCATTTATTTCCAACCTTGAAACGTCTGACGTCCACGAGCCAAAGCACGTAACCTCTAACCTTTCAGATAAGGTTGTTAATCCTCCATCACCTGGTAACAGAGTCAGGGTTACATTCCTCAGGCCTCCGAAGATGTTCTCAAAAGCTGCTTAGAGAAGTTTATATTTGGAGTCTAAATGTGTATCAAATTTATGCAGCTATTCATTGGTTAAAGCAATTGGTCAATTTAATACATTGATTAAATTTTGAATATATGTTTGTAAAAATTCAGAAGCTCAAACTTAATCTTTACATTTTTTTTCGTTTAGTCGGCCTGCTTAAGTCTTATCAAAGTCCAGAACCTCAAAGTCCAAACTGTCCTCCTGTGGCCTTCCTCCTCTCTTACACTGTATGGTTCCTCCCTGGCGAGCGGTTTGCTTCGGCTGTAGCCTGCAATAGTTTCTCTCAAAGCGCTGGTTATGTAACTGTTTAGGTTTCAGTCACAGTGCTTTGAGCTGTAGAAATGCAACAAAGCTTAGAACTGGTAAACTCTCCTCTGTTTGGGCTTTCTTTTTTTTTGTATTCCTGTTGTATGTGTTGTCTTTAATACACGCCAGAGCTCATAGTCTTTTAAGGAAAGTTTTAGACTTTAAAATTAGATCCATCTGAAGCTGAGAGAGTCTATATTTCACAAATTGTTTTGCCCCCTTTTTAGAGCAAAGCGTTTGAGTGTTGGTTCAGATGTATTCATGTTTTCTAATCAATAGCAGGTCAGTTTTAAAGAAGAGACAATGGCTTTTCTAAAGAAATATCATCACAATGCACAATTCAGCTTTTCCCTCCATAAATCCCTGACATGATCCACATCAACACCACTATGCCGTGATGTCTGCTTGTAGAAAACCTCCATATTTTTTTAACATCCCATTTTGTGCGTATCACATTGCTGCAGCTTACATTTGATTATCTTATTTCTGGAGAATGCAGGGTCTCCTGCAGAGTTATGTCCCCAGCAGAGGACCACCACCTCACCCAGCATGCAGCCCTACAGGCCTCAGTAAGGTGTAACCTGATCGCTCTGAGCCGCTTCCCAGAAATAATGAAAGCCAGAAAAGTTGGATTACGGTTGCAAACAGACAAAGGGGTGATAAAGTTGTTTGTCTCTTGAAGCTCTTACCTCTTTCTTCCCATCTAGCAAGGCTACATGCATTAGCTCAGTGTTTCAATAATTTGAAGCTGTGGTTGCAGAGGCGTTGTAAAGTTTGAGGCGAGCACTTTCATTTCCACTTTAGAGGGTAGGGTTCTTCTGATTTTACAAGGGGGCATTAGATGCAAAGTTTGGCGTGCTGTACAAATGGTTTTATTAGAGAAAATGCAACTGATGGGAAAGGGAGCAGCATGGTTATCTGGAGAATTGGCTTTCAAGAAAAAAGTACAAATCAGGAGCTCTTATTACATTTTGATTGCCTTCATCAGAGGATTGTGGTCCAGTTCTGGTCTCTGTTGTAAAGCTTTGACCTGCAATCATCTCTAAAATGTATAATATAAACTGATACAAGAAGACCATCCAATTAAAGCATTTTTAACCATCTTGCTTTGAGGGGGTACAGTGTTTTATTTGGATCCAAATATTTTCCTAGATAAAACTTTAAACTAGCTTTAACATCTATTATCAGCGCTTATTACGTGTTTACTATAGGTACTATGATTATTACCAAAGTCCAGTAACTTAAATGCCTAAAGCTAGGTTCACACTACAACCAAATGTGACAAATGTGGGTTTTTTTTGGGTCATTTGCTTATCATATCAAAAAAATGTTTACGACAGCCTGAACAGACCAATTCAGAACTTTTTTACCCTTCTAAAATATAATCACACACGCGATTCAGCGTGTGTGAGCTGTGATTGACACTCCATCAGACGCTCCTCTGGCTGTGGTTGGTTGTTTTGACTCGTCCCGAATTATTCTTTCCAGATTGAAATACAGGCAGTAGGCGGTACCAATTGAAGCAGTTTTTTTCACAGGTTACATATCAGATGTACTGCTGTCTGGGCATAGGGACAGTTTTAGCCAATATGACAAAAAAGTGATTTTTAAAAACTTACAGACTTCAGCTTTAACCTCTTAACATTCACCTCATTTTGGGTAATCCTCGCCTATTTTGCATACCCAAATGGAAAAGCAAATAACTTATGAACTGTAAGCCCAAATTACACGTGTAATACATTATTTAAAAGCTAACACTCTAGTTTCTGTATATATAAAATAAAATTGGGTAAGTGGAACACTGACCAAGCTGCATCAGTTCAAACATAACTCAAAGTTGTTTTTTTTTATTCTCGGAAATGATAGGTCTTTTTGAACAGCAGTAATAAAGACACTCTTGAGGAAAATCTGGTTTTATTGCATTATATTTTTTCTACAGCATATCAACCACAAATTCAGAAAATTTCAGACCTTTAGCTATAACCGTTCTAGAGCTGTGGGGGTTTGGAACTTTTGGTGTCAGCTTGGAGCGGCACACAATGCTCCAACTGCAGGTAAAAATTTTACCGGTGCAATTTTATGCATTCTGAATTATTACTCCCACTTAAGAACGGATCGCCGGTTTTAAGAGTTTAATTAGTTTTACTGATTTCATCAAAACACGTAAGCTGCTTTGATTAGCTCCTATAGCTCAGTGTGAAAAACAGCAGATACCAGGCTGTTCTCTACATCAGGTCTGTTCATCTGCTTGGTGGACTCAAACATATCATAAAAAAATCTACTTTTTGGTAGATAAAGCTTGTTTAATTTCAATTGGTCCTCACAAAGTAAAAGAGATCCCAACCCAATTTTATTTTACTACCTAATAAATGAAATTCTTGCATGTACCTGCAATGCCCTCACAGACCACTAGGGGTAGGAGTACCCCCTGTTGGGAATCAATGCCACAGATCCCTATTTATTCACTGGATTGCTGTTAGGCCGGAAAAAACTGCCACCAACTGCTTGTTACTCCTTACTCTCTCATAGAGTAGTGCCATAAAAATGCCTGTAGTGTAATGTTATTACCATAAAAATGTAATCAATAGATGCATAATACATGTACATCATCAATTTAGCACTTTTGGCACATCATCAGATTGTGTGTGTTTGTGTGTGTAATATTCTTAATATCTGACTACAGTATTATTAAGATTCATTAACACACTAATTTTGTTGTGATGGATTTGTATAATATGTTATATTGCAAGATTTATAGACTGCATGGGCTTCATACTGAATATGCAATGTGATGTGCCTATTATTTTACCATAAATGACTAATCTGCTGATGCTATGAAACAGCAAGTTTCTGTCAAAGGGATGAATTTATCTTTATTTTAAAAGTCAAAATCTGAACATCATCGTTGTTTGATGCTGTGGTGCATTTATTGTTTACATTCCGACCGGTCTAACTAGGGACTGCCAATATGGTGGCCGGAGACTTCACTTCACCGTGTACTACCAATGGCCTATCAGCAATCCAGTGAATAGAGATCAGTGATCACTGACAAAAACACTGGACAAGTGCAGACAACTCATGTGAGGAAAACACGCCAACATGGCGGCGATGAGGAGTATCTTGGTTATAGAGGTAGACTGAGTTACAATGTCATTGTTAAAAATAGGATGAGGCTCACATGTCTACAATTAAACATACGTTTTTAACAAGGCACACTGTGTATAATTATTAACACTCCCCAAAAAGTTGCTTGTATGGAATTAGTGTCTAAAACATCCAAGTGTTTTTGGCTAGATATCATTTCAGTGCTTGGAGGGCGGTGACACACTATGCTGTTTGTTTTACCCACCGAGCTGGGTGATTTTAATAAATGTGCGTGTGTGTCATGCTTTAGTCTGTTAGTATTGATATAAATTAGCATCCAATACATGGTGTCATTTATTTTGTGTCCCATTCCCAACCTCAGCCACCCTCAGTCATTAGACGCTGCAATCCATCATGTTCCCACCCTACACGCCCCCTGCGGCCATACACGCGCAAGCTCACCCACAGCTGTCAACAACACTAACAGATGGGGCGCTGCTCTTATGATATGCCGCTCCGGGGACAAACCACAGGCTCACATATACACGCAAGTGGGTGATGGGGTGATAAATGTTATGTAATGTAAATGATATCAATAATCAGCTGTGTTTATTAGCTTCGCTCTTTTATAGTTTAGAATTTCTACGTCGGTCTGTTCAACTTTTAGATATAAAGATTCTGGACATTTATTTTAAATAATACAAAAATAAAACAATGATAGGAGAAACGAAAACATTCATTGGGGTTTTCAGCTTTTTTTTGTTTATACCAACTATGTTTTTTAATGAGTCTCATCTGTCATGCTCCTCCCATGACATATGGCATTTTTTTATTGATGAGGAGTCCCAATTAAGCCAACTTCCTCATCAGTGGATCCTTGATCAGTGAAGCTGGTAGCAGTGTTTTGATGGATTCCGATGATTTCCTCTGTCATAATCCCACAGAGGGGTTCATCCATCACAGCCTTCGCTTCTAAAGCCTTTGTTCCCTTTAAAACCACCTTCATCACCCTGCCTGTGGGAATACACTCCCCCTATCTGGATGCAAACAGTTCAAGCAAACCTTCACACTAACTTTTTTGTTGGTTTTAGAAGATGAGTAAAAGCTGTGGACCTGCCAGAACCAGTCACTGTATGATGGTAGAAAGACAAAGCATTTCATCTCTTTTGGTTTAAAGGTTTTTTGCTGGAGTGGAAAATATGGAAAATGGCCAAAATCTGTTGTGTTCTGATGCCACAAATAATGAAATCCCTACAAGCTTGATTAATGATGAAGAGATCTAAGATATATGAATATGTTACCTTCCAAAAAAATAATAATAATAAAACAATTTTTGCTTAAAAGCCGCCAGTAATCATGTTCATAAAGCGTTTTTCCCGTACAGAGAGTGCAGTGCTGCACATCACACCTAAAAGGACTTAAATAGCATTAAGTAAATCAGTAGCATTAGTAACATCATGACCCCAAAGCCTGGTAAGAAAAAATAATTTCAACTAGTTTTTAGAATATCCGCCAAAATGAAAAAAAAAATGAAATAAAGTCTAAGTTGTTTATTGTCCTGTGCTTTTCAGAAACTGTTAGTTTCTAGGCTGGTATCAAGGTTTGGAACAGCACCAAGTTTTATTAAAGGTTTAAATAGATAATTAATACTTGGACAATTTATTGGGCCTAGAATTAAACCTTGTGGAACTCAATAGGTTAGAGAAGTAAATGTGGAGGCTTTGGCCAATTCTCATTTATTATTATTTTTTATTTAGGAGGGACAATAATTATTAAACTGTACAACTAATTATACTTGTACTGAAAAGGGTGTTTATAATATGGTATTAAAATGTTACGGTATAATTATGTTATTCCAATAAGTATTTAGTTAAAAAACACAAGTCAATCAGATAACCAATAAAATCAAATTAACTTTTTCCAAATTGAATACAACAGGAAAAAACAAATCGGCACAAGAGCCAGCAGTACTTCACACACGACTATGCCCAGAAAGGGCTGCTGCAGACGGGCTAACGTCAGCCCTGACTGCGGTTAGCGTCGGAGCTCCTTTAATTGTCCCGGTCCTCTCAATATCAGAACTTTCTTTTAAATTACACTCTAAATCTGTAAATGGGCCATATAAAAGTATAATAGGTATAACGTTCTCGCCTAAAATGATCATCAAACATACATTTGTAGAACAACGGCACCTGAAAAGTGAACTTTAAAGATAACCCTCTGACCTCCTTTTCATAGCCTTGTGATGCAGAAGTTTCAAAATATATCTTAAACCCTTTTTAAATAATGCTGGTCTCACACATTGTGTCACCTTTGCTCCAAATCGTTTCAGCAAGTTTCCGTTGACAGCCTCTATCACACAAAGTTCTTATATTAAAGTTCTTCAAGAGAAACTTAATTGGTTTCAAATCAGTTTTATCACATCAGAGCTTTTTATGACCAGAAATGAGCCACATAGTTTTAATCGATACGTCTCCTGTAGTGACTGCTGTTTTGCTAGTCAGGGGAATAAGCTGAATCCAGAGGTCGGGCAGTTAAGAAGTAAAAAAAAAAAAAAAAAGAAAACTATTAAAAAAAAATCCTAAATTGCTGCTGACCTCTGTAAAACTCAGTGGCATTGGATTTGCTCTGCCGGATCAGACTGGACCCATGTAGGAAGGTTTCGTCAGATATATCAGATATAACTGTTCCGGGTATGTATATATATATATATATATATATATATATATATATATATATATATATATATATATATATATATATATATATATACTCATGGGTACTTGTTGATGGCAACAAAAGTATTTCTAAGAGCATTAAATTATAGTTACTCATTCCTGTATAAACCCTGTAGGATGAATTAGGCTGAAAATTGCTTTTCATAAGTCTACCCAGATGACACAACAAAAAAGCCTAAAGTAAAAAGGTCACTGAAAGGCCAAAGGACCTCCGGGGGACCACCTGCATAATGCCCTCTGTCCCTTACCCCATATGTCCCTCTATATTTCCTTCTTCATTAAAAACACCAAAAATCACCTTCAGAAGTCAAAGGAAGTCCGACTTTATAATCATTCCTAATAAAATTGCATAATCTTTTCGGAAGAGTTAATGAATACACAACAGATGTAAGATTTCCTACCAGAAACATTCACATGTGGAGAAGGCAGAGGGAGGGGAACAAAGGAGCCGGATCAGGGAGAAGAGAATAGGAATGAGAGCCCCAGATGGTGGCCAATTATGGGAGTTAAAGTGAGAACAAAGGAGCTCATCACAGCCTGAGAAATGAAATGCTCTCCAGAGGGAGAAACCATGAATCTGTGTGTGCACTTACCACCACATGGAAGAGTCAGAGTTCAGGAAGGATTGTATGAAGGAGGTTTTCAGATGCTTGAACAGATAACCTGTCTGTTCTACATCCACATATAATTAATGAGTATAAGAGAGAGGCTCTCACATGGCTAAAAGGGCTTCAGATTTTGTGTTGTTGCCACCAGAATCTGTTAACTTCTGTGTATGAAGTGTTTTTTTTTTATTGTTTAAGCTGCTTCATTACATTAAAATCACAAAACCATTTCAGAAAGTTCCCAAACAAAACTATTACTCTGGAATGGCAGATGATACAATTTACCCTTAGATTTATTTATTTATTTGTTTCCAATTTGTCCTCTAGAGCAGCTCCTTTTCTTGCTTTGTAAGCTGGAACTCTGGGAAAACATCTCCAGTTTAAGCTGTCCTCCTCCTCTTGCTGTTGCTCACAAACCTCTGAACGCCCATTCCTCAGCTGTCCTCAAGCTGCGGGGTTATTGACAACAGATGACGATGGGGGGGGAAAGATTCACCTCTTCTTTCTCATCACAGTCCCAGTCTGACTCCCAGAGAGACAAAGCTCATTTCATGCTCCGCTCTGCCTGCCAGTACACTGTGAAGCTGTGCCCCGTGGATTATCAGAGATTCTCCACAGCTCTGGGTCCGTTAGATTCCTCTGTTCATCTGCCACTACCTCTTTGGCGCCATTTCCTTTCCCATTTTTTTTGTAAAGTTTTTTTTCTGTTCTCTCTTTAAATGTCATCTTAAAAGACGATATACAGACATTCAAACTTTTTATTTCTTGCATTCCTTCTTCAAGCATTAGTTATTTGGAACACACTGGACTGAACAAATCATTCTAAAGTATGTCCCATAAATAAGAGCTTTTATGATACTTTTAAGGCAAAGTAAGCCCTAATGAAATTATATAGTGTCTTGATAAAACATTGGATGAGAAATAATCTATGTTTTTGTGTCAGAGAAGAAAATAAAATGTTATTATCATTGATGAAACTAAACATTAAGATTAGTGAGAGGGCTCTTTATTAGCTCTTTTTTAAATTGTTTTACTTGTCTTTTATGGAGGCAGAACATTGTCGATTAAGGTTAGTCAAAAACTGAAACACAATTCCCGGAGGAACAGTTTTACATAAACATCAGTCAGTGTTTCACTGCTTTTTTTCTCATAGTCAGATTTCATATTACTTGCAGATTCAAGTCTCCTCCAAAAGCTTCAGCTTATTTTTTTCTCTATTCCCTAAACCCCGGTGGGACCAAAATACTTTCTTCCTCTTCCTCGTGTTGTTTTTTGGCAACCTTTCTGGCCACTATTAAAGTAAATATGCCTTGGCAACTCAACTCTGTCTTTGCTCTGAGAGCCTGGTCTGTCTTTAAAGTGATCAGAGCTGCTCCTGCAGGAGCTGACATTCGTTCTTCTCCTCTTGCTGAACCCATATACAGAACGGGATGAAGGATTGAATGATACGAAAACTTAAAATCAATTCACTGTGGTTCCACACATCATCATCATGGTGAATGGGAAATCCTTTCTGTTGTATGTTCATGGCCTATCTTTAGGAAATTAGGATCATCAATGGAAGATGACGTGCATCATTTTTTCCAAATAAATTTTAAAAATCTAATTTATTGTATATTTTTTACTATATAATAAAACCAAGATATTTGCCACAAAATTCAACTTGCAAAACCTACATATTATTGTCAGACTACAAAGTTAAAGCACTAAAACACTTTAACACGGACAGCTACAGGCATATTTATAGATAAGAAGGCACAGACATAAAGAACCTACTGCTGATTAGTTATCTTTCCCAGGCTTTTAACGCTCTTTAATTGGACTCCTAAAATACAACTCTTAGTCTCTTGACCTAACATTGACATTTAACCCTAATGTGAAAAGCAGTTGGTGTTTAGTTGTGCAGTTTCAAACTGCTGTCCTGAAGAATGTCTATGTTAATAATAAACGCTTTTTGTTTTGCATTATTAAGTTTAATGTACACTACAAACCGGCAGAGCCGAGTTTTAAATTGGAAGTTCTCCTTATTGACATTCCTCAGAGTTATTGCTGAGGTTGTGATCCCAATTGACATTGCACTGTTCATATGGCAGAACTGTGAGCCGTTTGATCCTGATTTATTACTTCCTGTCCTAAGGCAAGGGAGGGAGAACGGCCTGTTTCCTGTCCAACTTTGCAGACTTTGAGGACTGGTACTCACTAAAGCTCTACTAAAGTTTTCCTTTTCTTTTCTAACTTGTCTACTACAGGATGTTGGACACAGGTTTGCTACTCTATTACTCTATTACCCCAAGATTGACTTTGATATAACTGACTTCCTTCAAAGGTCAGCTGATCAATGAATGTGTATAATTCAATCGTTACTAAAGTGTAGCTTGTCTGTGGACGGCTCAGAGGTTAGAGAACAAATGGCATCACAAAGACGAAGGAACAAAACAGACAGGTCAGGGGGAACAATGTCAATTCGGTTTCAAAACAATGCCCCAGTCTTTGAGCATTTCAGAGAGCTCTGTTTGATCCATCTGGAAATGCAGAGGGGGGTGTTTTTTCTTCAGCATCTCTTCACCACATGGCAGCATCACACTGTAGGGAATGGAAACAAGAAAAGAGGCTGATCAGAGTGGATGGGGAGATGATTGGAGCTAAATTTGGGGTTATCCTGGAAGAAAGCCTATTAGCAGCTGTAAATGACCTGAGACTGAGGTGGAGGTTCCCTGTCTGGCAGGAGGATATCTTTAAATACACATGGTCTACAATCTATGCATGACCATGCATCATTTAACTTCCTCTATATAATCATGCTGTTTTTTGTGTTTTATGTCACCAAACGTCTTCATTAAACACATTAAAGTTTGAGGTTATCACCTCAAAAAAGCTGACATAAATACTTAATGTTTCTGCATTAAAAATGGTTTTGATATGTTCTTTAAAACCGTCACAGAGAATAGAAAGCTTTCTGTAGGACCTTCATGTTGTTAGAGGTCACTTTTGTGTCTCATAATAGAGTAAAAATGTAAGAGTTTAATGGGAGTTATCAAAGTTTGTTCAGACTCTGATGTTTTGAACTTGCATGAGGCCATGCAGCTGCTCCACATCCACCCTCTGTGCTGACCTGTCAGGGATCAGAACATTTATATTAGATCTTCTGCAACATTAAGAGCTTTCTGCTCTCTGTTTGCTCCCGATGTAACCTTTAAAAATGGCAGATTTTACCCCGCAACTCAACAATGAAGCAACTAAACCATTGATATTGATGCGGTTATCTGCCGCTCTCCATGTTTCAGAGATGATGATCTCTGCAATGTTACATGGGAAGCTTGCCATGAATTCATCCTAGCAAACATTTTCTGTGGCTTAAATATTTTTGAAACCGTCCTTGGCAGAATGCTACAATGTGGCGATATCAAGCGTGTGCCTCTTCCCTCCAGTGCTTTCAAAGAGCTGAGTGGGTGTTTGTGAGGGCGTGCACCTCAGAAGTCCATCTCTCGCAGTCACAAATTGTTTGGATTATGTAATTCATGTTGTGTAATAGCCTGGAAAGTGATGTGGACTTTATGTTTGGTGTTTCAGGAGTCTTAGAAGAGTTGATGGCATCTCTTCCTCCAGTTCAAACTTATAATGTTTCACTTAAACCTCTATGATCCGTCTTCACTAATACCCGACGTTAATCATTAACCGCAAGCTGTCCAGTTTGGTTTCTAATCTATCACCTTATTGTGAGATTTAGAAGAAAGAGGAGGACTAAGATCAATGCAGAACAGAGGAGAAGATGACGGGGAAGACTTTGAGGTAGAACGGTTTGTCACAGTAGGGAAAAAGTGTTAAGCTGCTCTTTCAATCACTGCCGGGCGCTAAAGCTGGTCGTTTTTATTGATTTTTTTCCCCCCACTCAGACGATAATGGATTGTTCACCTGCAAATGAGGTTCGACTTCAAAGTGATTTATTTTTTCAAGGGCTTTTGTTTTTATTGGGTACAGTAAGGAGGAACGGGGAGGGGGAATGGATGATTTCGTGACAGCCTGACCTGATTTTACTGGAATGGAAAACATCCCCACTTATAAAACTATTTTTGATAGTTGGGGTCAGTTGTTTTTGGAGTTGTTTGGAAGCACAAAATTTTGATTAAATTTCTGTTGAAATCAAATTACGAGGATTTGTGAGAATTAATGATGGGTTGGATGAGTTTTGGAGCAGTAGAAACGGAGGATGTAGGTCTTGACATGCCTCCCCTTGTCCGCTAACCTGGAGCTTACTGACAGTTATCTGATGCTATCCAGTCCTCTTAGAGAAATACAGTTTTTAGGAAAGCTTTTTAGGGGCATAATTTGTTGCACTGTTCACATAGAGAAGTAGATAAAAATAACTGAATAGAAATAATAAATTTTGCACCAGAATATCAACAGCTTTGTGTCCATCATGTCTCTTTGAACTACATAATCCATCCAACATTTATTTTCCTCTCAATCTGACCAATTACTTTTTTTTGTATCTATTTTGTATCTTTATTGTCCCTAACAATTCAAATAAGTCCTAACAGATTCAAATAAAGTAAAATGTCAAATTTTGAAGGTGTGGATTGCGCACTTGGCTGACAGTCACTGATAATTAGCATAGTGTAATCTGCTGACTGGTAGAAACTGCTGTTAGACGTGAAGCTGTCTTTGTTTAGCTCTGAGGAAGACTTGCAGCTTCGGTCTGTTCACTTCATGATCCTGGAAAGCCAAACTGACATTTTCTTGCCCTCCTCTTGAAATATTTAGACCATCCTCTTTTCTTTCTCACACGTTTCCTACTACATTCCCCTGTTGCATAACCCATTCTCATCTCTTGTCACCCGGGATCATGCTATCACTTTTTCTCTCTGTCCCGCCGTGCCCCTCCTCCCCGTCCGTGTAATCTTCCAGGTGGCTGCGTCCAGTCAGCAGTGGTGAGCACGCTTCAGATAAATTATTCAAGCAGGTCAGCAGCAGCAGCTCTGTCCTTAGAGGCTGCACTCTCCTCATCCCTGGAACTGGGTCATGACACTCAGATGAAACACAGCCTCGCTTCAGTCAAGCAGAGATTAAAACTTCAGGATTGTTTAATATCTGTTTACATTACAGGGTTGTTTAAAGCACCTGATTCTGTAGGGTTCATTAAAAGTTCTCATCAGCAGACTACTTAGACTTTCACCTTAGGTTCTTCCAATTTAATCGCAGTATGCTACGTTAAAAATGCACAACATTGGGGATTGGTATATCAATTAGATATGCATAGATAATAAAAGGAAAACTTGCAGCAATATTTATATTACTCATCTGCAGTTAATTCAATCTGAGAGAGAGCAATACTTCCAGCAGATAACAGAAAGGCATATTTGGTCCACGTTTTCCTTTTAACATCTCAGCCTATGTTTCTCCTCAAAGTGGAAATCTCAAAGGTTAAGTTAAGGATGTTCTCCTTATATAAATAACCAATAACCCATGAGGAAGGCTAGTATGTTAAAGAGAGAGGTTTTGAATTATGAATAGATAACCTACATACTGTAGCCATGACCAAAAACATTGCACTCTAGTTCAGGATAAAAGCTGAGTATGGGTCTGTATGTTTCCTTTTATATCACAATATGTATCAAATATCACAAGGTGAAGTTTAAAGAAAACAATCCTAGGTTATAAAAAAAGTAAAGAAGACAGACACTCATTTTTATGTCAACGTTTTATTTCAGGGCATCTGAAATTTTACTTCTGGTCTGACAAGAGGAGCAGCTTCTGGTTTGGCTTTGATCAAAGTCAATTTCTGGTATCTTTTCTCACATCAGCCTGAGAAAAACACAGTTTGCTTTTGGTGCTAATTCTGAATCTTATTTCGTTTCCTTTTTTCCCTCCATCTCAATTTTTTTTCTCTCTTTTTTTTTTAGACGCAGATAAACTGGTAACAACTTGATTGTGAATTATATGTGTAAAATTTTTTACAGATCAAATCAAAATGAATTGAATAAATCTCACTGGTTTTGTTTGTCCATCTCTCTGTTGAAAGAAACTATTTCAAGTCAAAATAATTATAAAGATGAAATGTAAACATAAACTAAACAATTAAAAGTCATCTGATGGCTGTTTAAATAAACAGATTTGATGGTGTAGAATCTGCTCTCGTATAAACTGCAGCATTACTCGTCACTGTTTGCTGTTGCATCAGTCTGTTTCTCAAGCCTTCTTCATTTCCTTCACTTTATTTCACAGTTTGCATCAAAACATATTCATGAGACCCTAAAAAACAAGAGAAAACTTTTCAAAGCCTTTTTTCTATCTTCACCTTTGAGGTTTTTTTAAGGTTTAAAATATCTGTGGGCTTGTTGGCTGTTTGAGAACTCTTTGTAACGCTCTCCTTGTGTTCATCACAGCCACACCCAACAACACACAACATACTGGGGCTACATTCTAATGCGAGCTTCTCTTCTGCCCCCCCTCAGCCTCCTTCACCACTTTTGCTCTAATGTGCTTTAATAAGAGATGGAGCGGTTTATCAGAGGAAGATGCTCCCAGTGGCCAGGATGAAAGAGAAGCAGGAATAATCTTTAAAGCACCCCAAGGCTGTGAATTCCCACCGTGCAAAACCCTCCCCGATGCTTCTGCACTCACATTAGCACTCTCACTGCACCCTGAAAGATCCTCCCTCGAAAGCCCCCCTCACAAAGACTCCTCTCTTTTTTTTTATTTTATTTATTAAACTCCATCTCCTCCGCTTCCTTCTAAGCTTCTGCAAAAGTAGCAGGAAAGATCAAAGAGGTGCAGCGGGTCATCCCCCAAACATGCTTATCCAGATTTATTGACTCTAACCTGATTGAGTGATCCGCTCAGTAGCGTATGCAGCCGTCACCCCCAGCCAATCCCCGTCCTCCATGAGATGCACGCGATTACCATGAAGCACTTTGTCTTCGGTGATGAGTAAATCAAATATGCCTTAGGCCTCTTCCCCTTTCTTTTCAATTTCATCGTTTTTCATTCTTGCAGTCCCAAATGATCATCTTTGTTCCCAGATAACTTCTTAAGGGTTTAACAGAGGCATCAACACAGAGCTGAGGCCTAGAATATAAATGGACACTTATAAAGCAGTAGATTGGGGGGAGGCTTTACTTTATCAAGACATTTTTCTGTTTATGTTATTGTTAACCCAGTTTTATACCTTGATATGACCAGTTTTTTTTTTTTTACAAATGTAAGTTTTTATGAATTATAGAGATACATCTAAAAGAAAATTACAAATCTCATGTTGATTTAATTGTGATAGGATCTGATTTTCTGAATACTTTATTCTTTTAACGGTTCATAGTTCTGGTGGCAGATTTTGATCCATGTTCAAACCATTTGGCTTTTGTTGATTTAACACTGGTAAATAAATATAAATGGGGAGATCCACCCACATTTATTATGTGTTTATTATGAGTAGATCATAAACAATAATTTTAAATCATCTGGTGGCAAAGAAAATACAAAACATCCCCAAGGTGGGTATAAAAGGATGAAGCCCAGGGCAAAACGACTCATTTTCTTAATCTAAAGTCGGTTTAGAAATCAGCTGCAGTGGTAGAAAATCACTAAGAGACAAAAATCCACCACCTTCCCTGCTCTGGTTTAATAAAAATGACCAACCCTAAAACAAAACCAAGTATATATGATTGTACTAAGTGAATATTGTAAAAGATTCTCCCAAAACCTGAAAGCTCCATACAAATTCACTCCTAGAGGCTGCAAAGAGTTCAAAGCAAAAGTGCAACTCAATGGCAATATGCTTTATTTAAAGGAACAGCTAGACATATACAGAAGATAAACTTCTCACAAAAATATGAGATGCCCCGCACTTTAAGGCTTTTTTTTTATCCATGCTCTGATTTGAACAGTAAAGTAAACCAGTAAAAGTAAAAATCTCCCCCTCTATTCTCTCAATGTGAAAGTTTGTTTATCATTTCTGTTGGTATTAAAAGCAATCCAAGGACAGCAGAGCAACATAAATAAGCAGAGAGGGCTCCAGCTGAGAGCTGGATCTGCGCCCGAAACCGCCACTGAGAACCAAGAAGCTCTCCATTTCCATCACAAGAGCAGGTTCATGTGAGGTGATCCAAGTTGGACTCGGAGCCATAAATGATATTATATAGTTTATCGAATGAAAAAGTATCCAGCTAAAGATTCAATAGTTCATTTAGATTTAACTTGATCAGAAAATGGTATCTAATGTCTTATTTTACTGTAAACCTTTAACCTACTAATGAAATGATTACTTAATTCTGCTACTTTTAGCTGATATTAAATGAAATAGGAGCAGCTTTCTAAATATATTTTACAATCTTTCTGCTGTGAGGTCTTTAAATATTTATAATGGCAGCAGATGCAGCTTCGCAGCATGTATGTGAGAAATGATTCAGTGACTCTTATAAAAGATCTAATAAATGATGGAGATGACATTGGAAACCATCATCAAGTATATTTGCAGTTAGCAAGATTAAGCATAGAAAAACAAAAATCTGTGCATGTTTTCGGTGTGGTTGAAACTGTAGGACAGAGGGTGGCCGACATGTTGCTCTTTCTCAACCTCAGCGAAACCCAGAAAATGACTTGTTAAAATTAATATTAATCCAAATAGTTTCACAACAATACAGAAACAGCTAACTCTTAGCCTTTTAAACTGAGCACAGAGTGGTCAGAGTTGATCAAGGTGAACACCCAGCTGTGTCTCAGTTCATCTGTACTGGTAACACAGTGGGGAATTGATTGGGAACATTCCCAGGCAGTAAACTAAACAATCCCAGGATGTTTAGCACTAAAACAACTAGCTGCCTGGCACCGCGACCATCCATTGTTGATTGGGTTCATTTAAATGTGGAACTACTCCATGTTCATGTTGAAGAGTTGCTGCTGTTAAAAGGATCATAACAACATTTGAGGACCGTGAAAATCTGTGTGATGGGCAGAGAGACGCTGGAGAATCACTGAGCCAACAGCATCCCAGTGCTGCTGTGGGAGCTAGTTCAATACTCTCCTCCACCAACATTTATGTTCATGTAAGAGAACTTTATGAGGGGCCGTCCCAACTAGTCCATCTATAATTGATACAGGTCTGAACCTGATGTCGCAGCAGAGACATATGGAGGTATATTGTATGAATATTTAATAAATCAGCTATAAGATCACCATAACACCATGCTCTGATAAAGAAAACATCTCAAGGATCTGAGCTTGACTAATTACTCCTTTATTTCTTTTGAATCCCTCCATTCCCACAAGAACCCTCAGCCTTATCTCTCCGATGGGTCCCCCCTCCTGTTGTGCTCTCATCTGTCGCCTTTTTATCAGTCCATGTCTCTGTAGCTCAAGGCCCCTCAGCCATTCATCTCTGTGTTAATTTATCTCTATAGTTATTTAATTTCTGTTCAAGGCCTTTTAGAAAACTTAGGTCCATTATTTGGTTCCACATATGCAGTAAAAACCAATCTGACTAACAGAGCCTCAAAGCTGAAGGTAAATTCGTAGATATTAGCCAGGCCTCCTCATGTCCCGTTTTAACTTTGATCTACAGTTTCATGTCTGAAATAAGATGAGCTGACATTAGTGAGAGTGGGTCTGTGACTGTAGAGCGTTTGTGAACTGTGGTGGTAGAACATAGAGTATGTGAAGGTCTTCAATTCATTTTTCTCCATTGGCTGGGTTGAATGATCATATGCTGTGGGTTTAAGTAGAGTTACCTATGTCTGTTTTGGACCAAGAGGTTCTTACATTTTTGTAAAATTCTCACTGCCTCTGTGGTTTTTATGTTTTGTTTGTTTTTATGTGTTTTTGTTGAGCTGGGGGAACATTTGTTTTTCCTTCAAACCTTTAAAATTTCAATGATATTTAGTAATACTTTTTCATATTTCATTTTAATGATGCCCAAATACCGTAATTTTCAGACTATTAGCAGCACCTGAATATAAGCCGCAGAAGCTAAATTGCATGATTTGTACATATACAAGCCGCACCGGACTATAAGCTGCAGGTTTTTTATGTCCGTCTTTCTCGCTGTCGTTCTGTCTCGAATCACTCGCGGTAGAAGTCTGCTTCCGGAGGACCTCCGCATTCCCCCGCGCGCGGCTACCGTACTTGTGTGTTGAAGCAAATGCGACGTCAACATGGTGGATGGTAAAATCCATAGATTTAGGTATTACGCTAATGGCCGTTAGTTGTAAAAGTCCATAGATAAGCCGCATTGTTACATAAGCCGCAAGGTCGAAAAATGGGGAAAAAGTCGCGGCTTATAGTCCGAAAATTACGGTACTTAGTTCTACACAGTTGAGCTGAGAGACAGTCCTGAATAGGAATTAGGAATTCTTTTGCAGGTGTGAAAATACTCTGTGAACCCTGATCAGGACCAGAGCTCACTGCTTGATGTGGTCTGGGTCCACTTTCAAACGGACATTACATTTGTGATTTACTGATTCTCCCTAGCTAAACCAATAAACTTAACGAATATACAAAGCAGGGTGGTTGGGTTAGCATCCCTGTAGCCAGATTGGCTCATGGCACACAGGGAAAATCACCACCTTCAGCTTGCATCACGCATTCATCAATTGTGTTGTGAGTCCTGACCTTCTATTGACACAGTGACAAGAGGTGCTCTCCAGTGACCTTACTAGAAAGCTTTTTGTCTGCCATCAACTGGAGAACAAAGTCATTGAAGGGTAGTTTTCCCCCTTCCTGTCTTCATCAGTTTGTCTGATGGATGCTGTAGCAGCAGAAACCACCTTTGAGTAAAAAGCCTTTAACATTTATGAATTATAAAATACAAAGCTAAACCAGTGTTCCCATTCTCTCCCATTTTGCCCAAAATACCCTCCCCCCGATCTCCCTGTGGGTTTTCTTTCTCCCGTTTTCAAAACATGGTTTTCCCAGACATTCTTTCCAAGTTGTGACGCATGGAGTGTGTATGTCTCATGGTTGTGACTTCGGCAGTTAAAAATAATCTTTTGCTGAGGGGTCGGCTCCGGCCTCCTCCACAGAAACGCTCCACCCTCTCCTCTAGTTCACTGAACCAGACATCCACGCTGTGCCACTTGCCCTTTTCATCTGCTCCTGTTTAGTCACCACTACAGGAGACACACTAGCCCACATGTTTTCTACTGTGGTCTGGTTCAGTCTGAGCTTATCCAAAACGCCCAGTGATGACGCAACCGATCTGGTTTGGTACTGTTATGATAATTACTGCTAAGGTAATATTTAGTCTAAACATTTCTTATGTTCTAGAGGGAATTTATAATAGTTATAAAGATGACTACCCTCCTCAACATGTGAACACAGGTGTTTGTGGCTCAATGAAAGAAGCTTTTGTCTCTTTTTCTCTGCTTATCTGAGACCCTTAATAAATCAGATCAGCAGACAGATGTCTGCCTCTCAAGAGACACATCCGCTCTGAATCACAATCATCATCCTTTTAAAATGCATCCTCGCATCTCTAACCTTTCCCAAGCTGAATATTTTTCCACTCCAATTCCAGCGGGTTTGACACAAAACAGGGATGGGATTAGACAGGCACACAGAGATTCCCTTTGCCCCATATCGATCCATAGAGGACGTACGAGCAGTCTACTCTGAATGTCCTCTTGAATAAACGTGGGGATTTGCCCTCACAGAATGTCTTCCAGCAACTTGAGGTATTTATGGCAGAGATGCACATGTTGGAGATTGGTAGCGGGTTTTTTTTCTTTTTTAATTCCCTCTTAATTTCCAATTGCATCTTTTTTTTTTCAGTTTTTGAACCATAGCAGTAATTTTATTGTAATTTTTTTTATTAGGAGTAAAGGCAATGTCCCACAGTGTGAGAAAGGGCAATCTCTGCCAAAAACAAAAACAGCAAAGACAAAAAAATAAATAAATAAAGGCGCCATGTTGGTCTCTATTTAGCATTTTATTCTAGCAATAAGCTGAGTTAGCATAGATACCATGTCTTTAATCATCTCTTTCCCTAGAAAATGCTCTCCCAGGTCATCTTCTTTGTTGACAAATATTTGTTATGAGCTGATGTGGTTGACAGTTTTCTTGTCGTCTTTTAACCAAACTGTAAGATAAAGCCATAGCCCCGGCTGCATTCTTGCTGTTGAATGACATTTATGAAGTGAAATTTGCTACAAGCTCAGTAAATACTCATTAGAACAGTTTTATGTAGGTCACAAATACTTAACTGCTCTCCACCAACATTTTAAACATTTCACGGGTGTAGATTCACTACCAATATGCTCCTGCTTCTTCCCCATCCTGATGGCCCGTGGTTTGCTCTCCTCATGCCTCTCTCCTACTTGGATGTGGACTTTCATCACTTTTAGGGTGGTACCCATGGAGAGAGTAAATTATTATTATCCGTGATTGGCTACTCTTCAAACCGTCCTGTTTTCTGTTTGATTGTCACTAGTATTGGTAACGAGTGCGTGAAAAGCAAACTAGAGAGGAAGCTCATGCTAGCATTATTTCTGGGCCTCGTGGTTCTTAATCTGCTCAAGTAAAGGGTGTAAAATGTGCATGGAAAGTAGTTTATTGTGCATACTTCCTTTTACAAGAATTCTGACAGACATACGCTCATAGGAAATGCAGTGCATCTTCCATAAAGGGTTGACATTTTAAAATGAAAAACATATTAACTTGTAGGTACTCTTTTCAGCCTTCTTAAATGCTAAAAGTCTTACTGAATGAACCATTGATTTTTTTCATTAAGACATAAAAGGTGAAGATTTCCTTTTAATTATCTTGTCACGTCTGCTCGCCTTCCTCTGACTTTAATTTAAAGCTCCTCACTGAAAAAATGTCTGTCAATGAGTAGTTAATGAGTCTTAACTCATTCACCACATCTACACTGCAAGGTGTTTGCAAAGCATAAAGGATTGGACTTTAAAGACCAATCAGAGGTGGTCAAGCTAAAAATCATCGTTCCTGAGCATCCCTGAGAAAAGTTGACAAGGGGTCAAAGCACTGACCAAAACAGTGCAGTGTTTAGCCGTCCTACCCTCCCTTCTGTCCTGTCTGTATGTTCTCTTTTCATTTCTCTTTGACTGTTTACGCCCCCCTCCCCCCTTCGGAGGTGTGTCCATCCACATCTGGAGAAGCAGCTCCGCTCAGGAGCTCATTCACCCCTCCTGCTTGGCTCCCTCTCTCCCTGCTCTCTCGCTGTCTGAGCGCTCTGTGCCTGTTTGCTGCGGTGGAAGTCAGATCACACAGTGAGGAGATGCTGGAGGCTGACTGTGGAAACAACTCGCAGAAACCGGATCATACCTGGAGTTTTTACGCGGCTCGTCGAGGCGGTCATGGAAGTAACCAGTTCTCATTTGGCTCTTCATCTTTATTGTTTTTGAATTAAAGCAAAACTACAAAAAAAAATTCCACGGTCCTCTGCTCTCTGGCACCTGGTCTCTCCATCAGTGAAGGGTTACGTGGAGATCCTTTTTCACCCCAAGTGCTTCCTCCACCTTCAACTTTTTGGTGGAAGGGAGACTCCACGGCTTTGGAATGACTGAGATCATGGTGTCGGACGTAAACTTGAACTCTGTGTGCGAGCGTTTGGAGCAGCACTGCTGTGTGGACCAGAACCAGCACAACCTGTCCAGCCAGCCCCAGACCCCGGTGTTCAAGAGGCACTCCAACACAGGGGCCAAGCTATGGGGCCGCGTCCGCAGCAAGCTGCTCAGACAAAAGGTCTGACATATTGACACATGTACACGTCACCTCCAAACCTTTTCTGCTTTTTGTCGTCTCTCTGCTGCATCTGTCCTGCTGCATTCATCACCGTTTCGCTTCCATCTGTTTGTTCTGCTTCTCTTTTATTCTCAGTGAATCTGCTCATTATGCCCGGCTGTCTCTCTATTGCCTAGTTGACCGTTGTTCTTATCTGATGGGTCAATCTGTGATGGATGGCATTGATGCCAAAGCTTTGACCCGGTTAGAAAACAAAGTTCAAACCTCATATAACTGCCGTTCATTTGAGAGGATAGACATGGAAAATGTTCACGTCTTCAAAGGTATTCAATATCCTGTAAATCAGGCTTCTTTTATTGCTCACTCTGGTGGTAGAGCTTTAATGATGCTTGTGGCAGAGCAAGATGTTTCACAGAAATAATTTAACTTTATTTCCCTGGACACTGGATTATAAAATAATCTCTGCCTTTCTGATTTATATAAACTTTCTGCTCCCATTAGCTCACCCCTGACTTGTTTTCACATCCATCACTTTCTTTTATCACTTTAAGTTTCAGCTAAAGAGAAAAAAAAGGACTTAATGTATCTGAGATGTGTCTCTGCCAGAACAGCTCCCTCTGCTGTTCATTTGAGATATCATCCTCTGGTTGAATCGATAAGTGCATTTTTAGCATTAATATTTCTTTAATAGAAGATTTCTTTTATTCTTTTGTATCATTATGAGTGTATGTTTCTTTGAAGCAACATTCAGTTGTAGTAATTTTTATGAAACTCTCGGTAAATAAAGGATATAATTGGATATACACCAACCAGAATTTTATGGACAATTTCTAATCTTAATTTTTTTATTCAGCTATTAACTGAATATGCATCATTTGGCTTATTTTTATTTCTGAGAGTAAAGAAATAGTCTTTGTACCCTTTTTGACATGTATATATATATATACGTCAATTATGTAAAATGCGCTCTTTAACTGAACATTATTTGACATTTTAAACACTTTAACATCTCATGCTAGTGATGAGCTTGGTTTTTATACAACAAATAGCATTTCTATAATTAGAATCTTGTTTTTTTTTTCTCCGATTTTGTAAAAATTAGCTTTTATGTTTAGATTATTTTAAGTTTATCAAGTCCAGTTCCAAATCCAGCTTGTTCCACAAATTTGCATAAAAACGTAGTATATATAAAGCAGTTCTATGGTTACATTTTTAGCTTTGCTGTTATCTGCTAAAGTCTAGCTTTCTCACTGAACCTCAAACACATCTTCACAACAGAGAAAGTTCTTTATATTCAAATCGCACATAACTTTGCCTAGACATCCCACCATATAGAACTTCTACACCGAAGAGTGTTTAGGACTCTAATTGATAGGCATGGTGCATTTTACTACAATCCGATTTCTTTATCCCGCCTGTAAATCCGAAGGTTTCTAATAACAGATACATTAAGTAGGTCAAACACATTTTTGATACACTTTTTGTTTCCATTTACACATAAATTAAAGGGAAAAAATGCTCTAGTTTGATACCTAGGTCAGATTTATAATGGCACAGTTAAAATGCAGCAGTTCATGTATGAGTCATTCCTTCAAGCTGAAGAGCAGCAGTTTTTTTATGTTTTTTTTTTTGCTTCTGAAGTATCCAAAGCGAGCATGTGCAGCAGCTCTGATTATAAGCAAAGCTCGTCACGTGTGCACCTTCAGCTGTGACTAACCAAAATATAAAATTAGATGCTGTGAGGCAGTTTTAGCTCTGTGTTCACTCATGTTTATTTAGCAGTCTTCACTTTCTGTTTTGACTGATCAGCCAGAATATCACCTAGTATTTGATGCACATAATCAGCTACTTTATTATCTTTAGCCAATATCTGATGTCTTATTCCACAGTGTGCAATATGAGCTTGAGGAAAATGTCAATCTGAAAGAAATAGGAGAGGAGTTACAGCTTCAAATCAGCCTTTAACCAATGAATCAAAAGGTCTGGCATTGATTCAGTCCTCTACATACAGACTGCTGCCTTGGTGTCATTAATGCTATAAAGAAGGTTCCTGTATTTTGCTAATGTCTTTGGATTGTATTTATAGTCAGACTGCAGAGAAACCCCCCCACCACCACCACCTCTCAGAGCCCCCATTCATTTTTACAATCATTCATTCATTTGGACTGAGTAAGTTTGTGTTGCAGTTATGTGCATACTTACCTTCTGATACTATCAGGTCTTGTATAATTCTCCCTTTATGCCTCCCCTATGCTGTATGTCTGCCCCTGCATGACTGGGATCTCAGTTGGACCGCAAAGATACGGCGATGCTAAATCATTACTCATTGCCTGAAACGGCTACATTAAAAAAATCCTCTGGGTTTTTTTTTAATGAGACGAAGAGAGTAATGTAGTTGTTTTTTAATGTTTATGGCGTAAAGCCCCCTGAATGCCAAAGTTTTTATTACTCTACACTAAAAACTTGCAAAGAAAATTGCAAAGAAGAAAAAAAAAAGAGCAATGAATGCACCAATATGATTACTGAGCGGCGCAGGGAATGCAGTAGACATTATTGTATTTTCTCTTAGTGTGTGCCGATGGAAGCAGTATGTTATCTAATTTCTGTTCAGAGGAATCTGCATGAGAGAAGATTTGTGAGGGCACAGAGGAACACCGGGGAAATGTTCTTCCTCCTTCAGCTGACAGCCGTGCCTAATTAAGACGCAGGGAGATGAGATGCCAGGCTGACTGGGAACACTAATTGGACTGGAACCAGACATCATATATCTTAGGTGTCCTCACAAAAGAGCAACCGATGATGAAGTAGCCACAGGCTGGCTGTTAGCTGGATTTTTGCTCCATTTGCTTGGTGACCTGCTTCCTGGGTGGGTCTAGTGTTATTTTTTTGTGCCCTTTTTCACCAGCTTAGCTCAGAAAAACAATCAAACCATCACTGTGGATTAGCCATCAGAGAAAATAACGTCTAACCATTGTCGGCTAGCCTGCACGTCACTCGTCTCGCCCTCATATGAAATTACACTCTTCCATTTAAGTGTTGATTAGTGAGGATGAAATGTTCGGGTTCATCCCTCCCTCTTGCCTAAAATGCCAGCCAGCCCTTTAATGGCCTTTTTATGTAGGCCACATAAATCTCCATCTGTCCACACCAGCGGGCATAGCCCTTTATTGGCCCTTATCTGTGCCTCTGTGTGCTGCATTGCGATTGGTTGATGAGTTTCAGGAGGCAAGCGGGAGCTCAGTAAAATATTCTCAGGTTAATACTTATAATGACCTCCTGCTCCTAGCTGTACGGCTAAAAGCGAGCAGGGTGGCCTCTGCCCCTGTAGGACGACAACCAGCTATTGGTCCTCTAAGCCGGTGGTGTGGGTTTGAGTTTAATTACAGACTTTACCAGGTAGTTTAAGGTGAGTGATGACGGGGATTATCGTACTATGATTAATGACAGAATGAGGTTTTAAGGCAGAAGAATATTTTAATCACCTAAGAACAGAGATGCCGTGCAGGGCTAAAAATGCCGCTTTTATTCCACTGAAAACTTGTCTCTAACGGCCTCCATGCTGACAGAGATAAAGATTACAAATCACCAGAAAAATTAGGTAATGAGCTCAGAGTTATGCTATGCAGGATCCTCGGTCCTATGAAAACATGAGGGTTTATCAAGGGAAATGAAACCAACATATAGATCATCTACAGTTAGAGCATCATTGTTTGGAATGTACACTATAGTATAGTGTATCTAATATAACCCTCTAATTGTTTGGTTTAAAGAACAGATGATTGTAATAATGGTGTTCCAGCATGACAGCTCGTTAGCAAAACAGTATCTAATCTGAGTCACAAGACGGGATTTTAGCAATATTTTGGTTTTTACTGTTAGAATGATGAAAGTATAAACTTTTTTTTTTAATGATTATCAATATAATAAAATGCAATACTAAAGCCATTATTTTAGAATTTTTTGTAAGTGTAGAATATGGATCAACCAGCTTTAGAGGGAAATACACTAACTTCATTGCAGATTAAAAACATTTAGAGGTTTTTTCCCTACAACAAGCGGCTATTATTATCCTGTCTATATATTATTTTTATATTGCATTCCTCCCATATTAGACAGTTTTGTCCAGAAGTGATCTCATGGCTTTACTCAGTTATGCTGCAGATCTCTTACTCATCCAGGCTGTAGGCTTAGTCATCTTCCAGAAGTGCAGCGCTCCTCTCTGTGCTCCTGAATATTGCATACAGTGGCTGTGAAGGAAACTGCTCTAAATCTTTTTTTTTTTTTTTTTTTTTTTTTTTTTTATCACTGCTCAAATTTTGTTAAAGAAGGAGGCATAGCAACAGAGTTGAACACCTCCTATAGCAGCTGTGTAGTAAATAGACCAACCACTGATGAACATGTAAACAATATGGCTAAAAATAGCTGCCCTGACTCTATTCCACGAAGCAAACATACTGCGACGTTCTAACTGGGACTCGCAGCACAAACACTTTCCCTAATCCTGCTAAAGCCAAGCGGGCGTGCAAGTTTTCCTCTGCGTTCTAATTAAAGACCTAATAAAAAGCCGAATTAATATTTAATCAGGCAGAGAGCAGCAGAGGAGAACTGTGATTAAACACAAAGGAGGAATTAAAGCAGCAATTCATTAGAATATTTTGCGGATCAAAGGATCAAGTTGCTCGGTTTTCAGAAGGTTGTCAACAGCGTGCTTTAACTAACACAGTGAATGCAGCGTGATTTCTACTGGGTAATGTTTAATGAGGCTGTCCTCATTATTATCACTATTACCTCTCATTACTTCCACAGCGGTTCTCTGTTTAACAAGAGCACTTAATGCCTTTTTGTTCTTTCATTTCTCAGTGTGAAGCATGAATTATCATGTAAGTCAGAGCTGATGTATTGATTGTGGTTCTTAGAAATGCTGAGAGATTGTGAAACTGTGTCTGTCTGAGGCTCAGGGTACACCGATAAGGCAAGCAGTAGGGGGAGGGGGCATCAGCCAGTTCCCGTAGTGTAGTGGTTATCACGTTCGCCTAACACGCGAAAGGTCCTCGGTTCGAAACCGGGCGGAAACAGCCTTTTTATTTTGTTCTCTACATCTGTTGGTCTCCCTTTCTTCCAGCAGTAAAAATAGCACAGCAGTAGCTTGTTGAACTGCAGAGTGTGTCTAATCAGCTGTCAGATCAGAGTACGGTACACCCGGTACGACCTGGCTGATGGCTGCACGTTTGTATTTCCACTAGCGAGCGCAGCCATGAGTTTTCTTTAATGTCTGCATGTGGGCTGAATCATGGTTTCCTGCTGAAAAGTGAAAGTAAGTACAGGAGATCAGGTTCAGTTGGCCACATGTAAGGAAGCCAGACCAAGTATATCAGATAAGGAAAACAGAACAAATTAAATGGTTTAACAGGAAGTCATTGATGTCACACACTTATGCTGCAAAAAGTAGAAGTTTGTTGTCGTTTTTTCTTTTTAATTGGTTTATTCCCTCTTGATGAGAGCTGGTAAGACAATTTCTTAATGGAAAATGATGATTTATGATTCGGATAAGAAAAAAAAACACTTCATTATCTTATTCTAAGCTTATAATATCTAATTATCTTATTTTAGAGGGGGCTTCAAAAAGAACTTGCTGGCCAAGGATGTGTTATCCTGAAAGACACCAGAAAATATTTATTTTCTTTCTGCTGGTTCTATCTCTGTTTGTCTGTCTTTCAAGATGACTTCTCTCGCTGCCTGGAAACAGCCGTCACAACTCGTTACATTTTCACACCCTGCAGACATCTTTCTGACATTTAAGCTGCAGTTAAATATTTTTTTTTCCTATATTTCATTTTTTTCCCCCTAAGATTGTATTTCCTTTGTTTTTGTATAAAAGCTTGTGCCCATGTGCTTTCTGGGATTCAATTAGGCAGTAACGCCTCGGCTACAGCAGGAGGCGGTAATTTCAATATTAAGTTCTAAATATCTGAGGCTGTGCTTGGGCGTAGGATCAGTTTAAAATATTAGACTGTTTTCTTTTACATTGTTCTTTCTTCCGGTGTGTCCATAATGAGCCTTTATGCTAATAGATGGAATCATATCTGAAGATCCAGTCTAACCACATTTTTTAATGCATTTTACAAACTCTTCTAAGTATTTTATGCCTGTATTGGAGTTCAGAAAAATCAACTTGTTGAGTTTTTAACAAATGGTTATATATAACCCAATGTGGATAGTTGTTCTACAAAAAAAGTTCTGCTTTGGAAATTGTTTTTAATAAATTCCCTGAAACAACCGGTGCAAAGCATAATGGGTTTCATGACCACGCTGGTGGAAAGGAGAGTTCCTGCTGCAGTATTCTGAATAGATACAAGCTAAGTCAGTCAGCTTGATGCATGCCCAGCGGGTCAGAGGAAGTCATTTCCCATGAAAGCCAGGGGAAGGCCAACGGGTCAAAATCCTGAGTGGAGTATTTTCTAATAAAAGAAGCCTGGTCTGAGGATCCAGAAAGGGTCAGTGAGTTCAGCCGCTGCCTGTAATGAATCTTCTGATTTTACAACCCTGTTTGAGTCACATTTAATCAGGTGTTTGTGTAAATCTATGAAACAGCAGTTTTTTTCTTTTGAGTCTCCTCCAGTTAGCGAGAAGAGGCGTCATCATAGAGTCCAGCTCCCTTCCTGGCAGTAACTGTCCACAGTTGTGGTGATTACCCATCCTTTGACACAAACGCCAACCCTGCTGGGAAAACATGCAGCAGCAGTTTGAGGAATGCATGGAACGAGAACTAAATGGTGCCTTTAAGAGCTGATGAAATGAACTCGGAGACAATGTTTAATGGTGTGTAGAGGTGTAATGGCAGATGCTAAAAGCAGCAATAAAAAGCTACTTACAGGTGCTGGTCATAAAATTAGAATATCATGAAAAAGTAGATTGATTTCAGTAATTCCATTTAAAAAGGGAAACTTGTATATTATATTCATACATTACATACAAACTCATATATTTCAGATGTTTATTTTGTTTAATTTTGATTATTACAAATGACAACAAATGAAAATCTCAAATTCATCATATCAGAAAATTAGAATATTACTGAAGACCAATAAAAACAAAGGATTTATAGAAATGTTAGCCAACTGAAAAGTATGAACATGAAAAGTATGAGCATGTACAGCACTCAGTATTTAGTTGGGCCTCCTTTGGCCTGTATTACTGCAGCAATGCGGCGTGGCATGGAGTCGATCAGTCTGTGGCACTGCTCAGGTGTTATGATAGCCCAGGTTGCTCTAATAGTGGCTTTTAGCTCTTCTGAATTGTTGGGTCTGGTGTATTGCATCTTCTTCTTCACAATACCCCATAGATTTTCTATGGGGTTAAGGTCAGGAGAGTTTGCTGGCCAATTAAGAACAGGGATACCATGGTCCTTCAACCAGGTACTGGTAGCTTTGGCACTGTGTGCAGGTGCCAAGTCCTGTTGGAAAATGAAATCTGCATCTCCAAAAAGTTGGTCAGCTGCAGGAAGCATGAAGTGCTCTAAAACTTCCTGGTATGTGGCTGCGTTGACCCTGGACCTCAGAAAACACAATGGACCAACACCAGCAGATGACATGGCACCCCAAACCATCACTGACTGTGGAAACTTTACACTGGACTTCAAGCAACGTGGATGAAGTGCCTCTCTTCTTTTCCTCCAGACTCTGGGACCTTGATTTCCAAAGGAAATGCAAAATTTACTTTCATCAGAGAACATGACTTTGGACCACTCACCAGCAGTCCAGTCCTGTTTCTCTTTAGACGCTTCTGACGCTGTCTGTGGTTCAAGAGTGGCTTGACACAAGGAATGCGACAGCAGAAACCCATGTCTTTCATACGTCTGTGTGTGGTGGTTCTTGAAGCACTCACTCCAGCTGCAGTCCACTCTTTGTGAATCTCCCCCACATTTTTGAATGGGTTTTGTTTCACAATCCTCTCCAGGGTGCGGTTATCTCTCTTGCTTGTACACTTTTTTCGACCACATCTTTTCCTTCCCTTCGCCTCTCTATTAATGTGCTTGGACACTGAGCTCTGTGAACAGCCAGCCTCTTTAGCGATGACCTTTTGTGTCTTGCCCTCCTTGTGCAAGGTGTCGATGGTCGTCTTTTGGACAACTGTCAAGTCAGCAGTCTTCCCCATGATTGTGTAGCCTATAGAACTAGACTGAAAGACCATTTAAAGGCTTTTGCAGGTGGTTTGAGTTAATTAGCTGATTAGAGTGTGGCACCAGGGGCCATCAATTTTGAACCTTTTCACAATATTCTAATTTTCTGATATGATGAATTTGAGATTTTCATTTGTTGTCATTTGTAATCATCAAAATTAAACAAAATAAACATCTGAAATATATGAGTTTGTATGTAATGTATGAATATAATATACAAGTTTCCCTTTTTAAATGGAATTACTGAAATCAATCTACTTTTTCATGATATTCTAATTTTATGACCAGCACCTGTAGTTGTTTAGGCCTCATGCAGAGTGTGCAGACTACTGCGGACTTAAAACAATGAGCAGAAGGCCAAGCGTCTGGAGCTGTGATTGGACCCGAGAGGATCCGCCGAGGGCGAGCGCAGCAGGAATGGCGTCATTTATCCCAGAAGAAGGAACTGTGACTGTGCTGCTGGGAAAATGTTTAAACTGTATCTTTATGTATCAGACACATAAAGCGTGACGAAGGTGAAACACTTTATGTACGAGTAGTTTTAAGGTTCATCCATCCATCCATTTTCTGTTGCCCTGCTGGTGCCTATCTCCAGCTGTTTACAGGCGGGAGGCGGCACACACCCTGGACAGGTCACCAATCTATCCCAGGGCAACTTGGAGACAAACGGGGCAAACAACCATTCACACACACATTCACACCTTAGAGAAGCCAGTTAAACTAACAGTCATGTTTCTGGACTGTGGGAGGAATCCGGAGTGCCCGGAGAGAACCCACGTATGCACAGGGAGAACATGAAAACTTTGAACCTTCTCGCTGTAAAGCAGCAGTGCACTGTGCCACTGAGCAACCCCCGTTTTAATGTCAATGTAGTCTGAAATGCTTCCCTCTGATCAAATCTCGGGGTAGGTGGTGAGTCATATCAGTTCCTGTAGTGTAGTGGTTATCACGTTCGCCTAACACGCGAAAGGTCCTCGGTTCGAGACCGGGCAGGAACAAGAGTGATGAGGTTTTTTTTGTCTTTAATTAAATCATTATTTGGTCTTCAGGTTGTTTTTAAGCTACAAAACCTTGGTGTATTTTTCTCTTCAACAGTTTCCTCGCTGAATCAAACAAACTGAATCATAAATTGCAGCACGAGGTCGGAGCTTTAAGACACACCAAGGTTCCTAAAAGTTACTCACACGTTTCAATTGGTTTTTTTTTGAGGGACCAGAGATCCTTTATCTTCACGGATCATCAACTAATATGTGACATGGAGCAGAAAAAAGGCGGCTACAAATTCAGCTGTTGAGCACATTAGCATGTGTTTCAATCCTTTTCTTATCAAGCTGAGCTCTCCTCTGGGAAAAATGACAACATAAATTAAAGTTTTTTATTCCTATATTTGGTCAAAACAAACTTTTAACTGCTGCGTTTGTCTGTTGTGTCTTTCAGCTGGACCCACAGACCGTACAGTCCAAGAACTGGCACATGGATGTCATCGAGATGAACGGGGTAAGGATGGTGTCGAGTTTCCCTTTTATACTGGAGCAGAGACAGCGCCTCCGTCTCTAACACAGCTGTGTTTCTGGCCGTATCCACAGGAAGTCCGAATGACAGCTGGTTGCTCTGTACATGGAAAACAGATTATTTTGTCGCTAAACAGTTTTGACTTGAGCATTTTTTCCAGACAAACTATGTGGTGGTGTTAATGTGTCAGAAGGAGTTTAAAACAGTCTGTCTGAATCCTAATCTGCAGATCAAAGTGGAGTTCTCCATGAAGTTCACGAGTCGGGACCTCAGCCTTAAGAGGACGCCGTCCAAAAAACAGAGCGGAGTGTTTGGAGTCAAGATCAACGTGGTTACGAAGTAAGTGTCACCAAATAGAGGGAGTTCTGATGTCATATCTGCTAAAACACTGACCGCTGCGACCGTCCACAGGCGCGAGCGCTCCAAGGTGCCTTACATCGTCCGTCAGTGCATTGAGGAGGTGGAGAAGAGGGGGATCGACGAAGTGGGAATCTACAGGATCTCAGGGGTGGCCACCGACATTCAGGCACTCAAACAAGCTTTCGACACAAGTAAAGATCCACTCCAGAAATGTTTTAAACCAGACGCTCCCCACATGTACACCAGCAGCTGCGTGATCGCTCTCTGACCCGTCTGTCTTCATTCCCAGATACCAAAGACATCCTGATGATGCTGAGCGACATGGACATCAACGCCATCGCAGGAACACTCAAGCTGTATTTCAGGGAGCTGCCAGAGCCTCTTCTCACAGACCGTCTGTACCCGGCCTTTATGGAGGGGATAGGTAGGAGGATAGCTGGATCAGCTGCAGGACGTCAAGTTTAGAGTTAAAAGAAAAGGCTGTCTGGATCTAAGGGGACATGTCTCTTCTGTCTTTTAGCTCTCTCTGACCCTGCAGCCAAGGAGAACTGCATGATGCACCTTCTGCGCTCTCTGCCCGACCCCAACCTCATGACCTTCCTCACTCTGCTGGACCACCTCAAAAGGTCAGACAGGGGTCACTAGCGTTTTATTATTTACGGGGATTTTATAGATGGATAACTCTTAAAACACATTTAAATCTCATCAACATCGACCAGGAGATTTAATGCTTGCATTAAAGAACTACTTTATTGAAAGAGAATAAATTGATTAACTTAAGCAGAGCTGCCGTATTTATGAAACCAAAATGCAGTTTTACATAAAATATGTTTGTTTGTATTTATTTGATATTATAGGTTGTTAAAAATGTAAAGAAGTTATCGCCAAAAAAAACAACTTTGCTATAAGAGTTTAATTATTTAAAAAGCATCTTATATCTTTCATTCTTAGTCAGTTATAGAAGAGTTTGGCTAAATCTGAACAGTTTATTATATAAAAAAAAAAAATGGGTGTAGGTTTAATCATCATTTGACTCAAACTAACAAATAATCCTCTTTAATAATAATAATTCAACTTTGTTGATCTCACATTGGAGAAATTAACTCTGCATTTAACCCATCCCCTTGGGGAGCAGTGGGCTGCCATCGTGGGGCGCCTGGGGAGCCATGTGGCGTTTAGGGTCTTGCTCAGAGACCCAGAGTGGCATCTGTGGGAGTCAAACTCAGAACCTCTGGACTCAAAGTGCACTGTCCTTACCACTCGGCCTCCACTTCCCCAACTCTCACAGAAATTATATTTTCCCATAAAATCGCTTTCTCTTATTCATGGTTTACTTAAAGCTGTTTGACGACATGGTTCTGAATTAGATCGTTGTACCGTTAGTTTTATCATGATCCGTTTCCTTTACTAGAACCAAACGCTGCTGCTTGTTCCTGCAGGGTGGCTGAGAAGGAGCCCATCAACAAGATGTCCCTCCACAACCTGGGCACCGTGTTTGGCCCCACCCTGCTCAGGCCCTCAGAGTCGGAGAGCACCAAGGGACAGCACATCACGTGCGCCTCTGACATCTGGTCACATGATGTCATGGCACAGGTAAATAAATGATCTACTGGGAAAGGGAAAAAAAAACTCTTTCCACTGTTTTTGCTGCGGTTCCTCCCTGATGCTCCTTCGGTCTCCATTCATTTGGTTGATAGACGGTAAGAAAGAGGAGTCCCTTTAAGAAGTGACTAAACACGTGTTTCCTCTGCTGCTGCATGTTTCCTGGATTAACTGGACTCCCTCGTGGCCCACTGACCCCTCTCAGAGGGACCCATTCTCCCAGCTGTATTTAGCTTGTTCTTCTGTTTATCTATTTATTCTGACTGACGGCTTTCATGCGAGCAGATGTCTTCTCTGAGCTGGATAAACAAGTTGGAGGTAAACACCATAAATAGGGCAGGTCTCTGCTGTTTGTCCTGAGAGTCTTTGCAGGAAAGACCTTTATCCAGACCTTTTCTTAAATGCATTCTGTTGCATTTTTAAGGAAAAACACTTTTACAGCACTTAATGGCACCGATCACACTGGAGATAGCAACCTCTGATTTATCTAAAGGAGCGATAAAGAGCTGTGAAATAAAAAAGGATTCAGGTTTTCAAAAAGAAAATCTTCTAAGCACAATATGCATATTTGTTTAGCAGAGCACATATTCAACACTGCAAAGATGTGATAGTCCTGCTCAAAGAGAAGCTGAGAAAATCAGTCATGGTTACCATGGTAACTGTAGGATCAACATTTTCCATTCTACCTTGTGATGTTCTCACACTATGAAATGAAGGAGAGGAGGCTGTTTTAGGCTCTAATGTTGCTCATTTATTCACATAAATTTCCAAACCAAAGCAGCTTCCTGGCCACCGTACAGAAGCCTAAACAACTGGCAAAGTATGTCTAAAACAAATTTTACTTAGAAACAAATGAATAAAAACAGAAATATGTCCTAAACTTATATTTTCTATAAATGAGGCTTATTGTAACTCTGAAGGAGCTGCATAGATTTAAAGTTCAGTTGGGAGAACCCGTTGGCAGGGCAGAAGGCACCAGCCTATGCTGACACATGGTATTGGTAGCGTCATGCTGAGGGACTGCTTTTTTCCTCAGCAGGGGAGATGGTTACAGTTGATGGAAAGATTAAAGAGCCTAAAAAGAGAGACTTAGAAGTAAATTAGAAGGTTTTACTGTTGGTCCAATATTAAAAAACATAAATCGTGCAGCATTTATATCCGTCTCCAATTCAATAGTCCTAAATAAAAAATAAAATATAAAATAGCCAAACTCTCAATGAATGTAAGCTGGAGGAAATAATTTAGCCGCTTCATTCAGGGACACATCAGAAGGTAGCAGAACACTGCCCCCTGGTGGACTGGACATGAAGCTTCCTGCTTTGGATATAAGAAAATTCCTATTAGAACATTTGAATTCTAAAGTTCAAATGAATCAGTGAAAAGTCTTAATAATCACTGTTAGCAGATGCTTCCCGTCTGTCTGAGAGGTTTATTTGCAAAGAAATCTGGGTGAAAAAAAAAAACAATTAGTCTGCAGATGGTGGAAAGGGAGACGTAACACATTAGACCTACAGCTGCTGGGGTTTCTGCTGTTTCTACCAAAAAGTGATGTTACTCAATAGTATCGTCTGCTTTCTGTTGGAATCTCCTATAAAGTCAGTACGTTTATAAAGCTGATCACAGCTGATGTGGGTTGTTTAAGTCCTGATAACTCCTCCATCTGTTGCTTCTCTTAGGTCCAGGTTCTGCTCTACTACCTGCAGCATCCTCCCATCTCCTTTGCCGAACTGAAGCGAAACACGCTCTACTTCTCCACTGACGTCTAAAGCTGCCACCCCACTCAGGGCTTCGCCTAAGCAGGGATGGGGGGGGACCCCCCCTCACTCATTACTCCTGCTCCCAGCAGGCAGCTCATCTGTACCGCAGTCCCTCACTCCTCCATCTGAACCCAGCCTGGTATTCACCCTGTGAAGAGAGGAAGACGAACTCTTTGTGGTCATTAAACAAACTCCTCCCATCAGCAATATGACCTGCCTCACGAGCGGGGGGGTCTATAGACCACAGCCTGGTGCGGTGGTTCAGGAGCTGAATTTTTGTTTCCTAATCAGAGGCATTCCAGAAAAATCGGCATTTATGTGTTTTATATAAAAAAAAAGAAAGTTCCTCATGTTTTCTTCTCCTTTTTGGTCTTTCTGACTTTGTGTGTGTTTTTGGGGGGGGGGGGGGCGTAGGACTGTGGATGATTTCCTCTGAGACTGTGAGGAAGTGTTGAAGGGACTAAAGTCAAAGGTGGCTGATAAGCCGCCCCATGAAACAGCAAGGATCGTGACTCGGTTCGGGTCAGTCCTTTCCCACTGAGTCTAGGCTGAACTAGCCCTATTTATTTTAAAAATTATATATATAATATTTGTGCCTGTACAGTTCTGTGCTACTAGAGATGTTCTCCAAGGAGTATGTTTTTTGAAGTTTATCCAGGTAGTGATGTTTTTTTATTAGTCAGTTTTCTTTCTCACCATGTCGTTGAAGGTGAGCTGTTCTGAGAGGATCACCAGGTTCATTTCTGCTCACTTTGTAAACATGCAAGGGCACATGAGGGTTTATTATGGGGGTGGGGGGGGATAACACCATGGATGGAACAGTTGACCCCTTTTTTTGTTCTTTTTCTGCTGCTTCTTGCATTTCAAGCCTGTTCCAAGTGTTGCTGCACCAGTGTTATCTGTAGGAGGATTTGTTTAGACGCCCTCATTGCATGTTCAGCTTGTCCATGAAATCAGGTGGGGTAACACAAAGGTAGGTCATTAATGTCATGAACGGAAACAAACCCATGCAAAGCCAACCTTTCTGCTATCAAGCCTACATATCTTAAGGAACATACAAGCACTGCTAGATGAGTAATATTTGATATTTTTAATATAAGAATAAAAAGAAATGAAAAACTGTTGTATTTTACTTCCTCTGAGAAGAATTTCAATATGCTGTAATATTGCGACTCAATGTCAATGTGAACTTTTTCCCTCTTTTTTAAAGTAAAATAAAAATTATTGAAGCACTCGCTCTGTGTCTGTTGATGTGAAAATGTTTTTGTTTTTTTTACCCAGATGTTGCACATCATCAAACTTAGATTAAACTAAAAGAAAACCAGTTTTCAATTTTAACTTTATTTTGTTAGCGAGTAGAAAGGGACCTAAACAGATCTTGTCTGGAATATCAAATGAATTAGATTAAAACCACTTCAACTCACTAAAATGGACCTGTCTGACGACATGAAGTAGGCAAATGGATCTCACCACAAGATTTAATACTCTGATCTGATCTAAATATGCTGATAAATATATATATACATTTTTTTTACTTTTTTGAAATTTTACGGAATCTGATCTAAAGAAACTTATAAAAGTCATACAAATCCAAAACATCTAAAGTAGAGCTGAAATATTCAGATTAGTCATGATTAACTGATTATAGACTTTAAAACATTTGGCTGACAGAGCAACACTCTTTAGCAGGAATTATTCCAAAACTGCAAAAAGAAACGTATAAATACTTTAAATTTGAGTTTCAACTGTTTAAATTCTATAAAAAAAAAAAAAAAAAAACTATTTAAGGAACATTTTTCTATACATTATCTACAGGTTAATCGATTATTAAAATGCTTGTTAGTTGCAGCCCTAATCTAAAGCACTGTGAGCGATACTTGTTTCAGCAAAGGTCAGAGTTCACAATTCAACAATTAGAGACTCGCCAAACAGTGGAAACGTTTCCTTGGCAACAGTGGAAGAGTTTAGAGGCGAAACCTGCTAATCCAAGAGAATTGAATGGTCTCAGGTCGCTTTGATGACTTCCTGTAAATGATAGAACCCCAAATTCTGCTCTCTAGCATGAAACCCTAAAAAAATATCTGGGCATCAGTTTGTGACGTTAAAACTTCTACCAGAGCGACAGTATGAAGCTGACCAACAAATCCAAAAGGCTAAAACACAGCAAAAAAACTTAACGATCACAGCTTTAAAGGGGCCTAGTCAAAGTGTAGGCTGAACAGTACAGGTCAGATAAGAGGTTAATTTTCATAAGAAATCTTGCACTGTGGCTGAAAACTAAAACCTTCACCAATCTCCTCTGAAAGCCTCATTGCAAACACTCTAATGCAGTTAATGCTGCCAAAAGCAGTTATTGCTGCAGAGCCTAGTTAGTGTGGAGAGCTTTTGATTGAAAACAGCATTTTAAACTTAGTCTTTTAAGATGTTCAAACATTTAGTTGGGACAGAAAAGCAAAGCTATATATCAGATATAGGGTATTTACTTCCTCAAAGCTCAGTGCTATAATGTTACTAATGGCTGTTTAGAAATATAGATATTAAAATCTAAAATAGCATTTAATAGAAGACTGATTTAATGAGCTCTTCAGTTTTGATCTTTTGCACCCTCTGGTGGCCAATATCCGTCATTGCATGAACTGATTTTTTTTTTTTTTTTAGAAGGTTCAGGTGATAAATACGGAAGAGGATTAGGGCCACTGAAAAAAAAAAAAGTTAAATGATTTTTTTTTTTTTTATTTCAGTATAGTATGGGAAAAAAGTCAGAATTCTGACTTTAATCTCAGAATTCTGACTTTTTTTATTGTCAGAATTCAGTCAGAATTCTGAGATTTCCCATGTTAAACTGAAATAAAATGTAAAAATCAGTTTAATTTTTTTTTTTCAGTGGCCCTAATCCTCTTCCGTAGATAAACATCCTCTGACCTGACAGGCTGAATATTACCTGGAACAAACTCTGCTTCAGTAGCACCATAAATGCACTACTTTGTGTAGAGAACAACATGTAAGTTGTTTTCTCTTTTTTACTTTAAAGACAATAAAGTTGTAATAGCAAATCCAATCTGTGAAAGCAATTTATCTAACTAAAGGAAAGAAAGGACTTAAGCTGAATGTTTTAATCTGGTTTCATTTGTTGTAAAATAAAGCCTCTCAGTTTATCATGCAGGCAAATAGTGAGGAACATAAACTGAGGAGAGATGTTGCTATCACTCAATGAAGATCTACCCCTGTTCACTTCCTGATCAGGGTTTGTAAAAGTGCTGAAACCCTTAAATTTCTTTAAATCATTATTAAAAAACTTGATCAGAGTAGTTTTTTTTAAAGTCCAACTTTCGATTTAAGTATTTATGTTCATTATTTGAATGCCTTTAAGCCACTGCAATGTACTTTTCTCTGTTTTCTTTTTATATCTGTTTCTTCATGTAAAGCACTTTAAATTGTCTGGTCACTGAAATGTGCATCGTAAATAAACTCGCATTGTTGGACAGAAGGTTTTGTAAAACAGAGAAACTTACATTCTGGTTGATCTCAGATGTATTTATTCCATTTAAAGTCTTTGATAATAATACATATCTGAACATTTTAGACCTTCAGCCCTTTTGGCCTCCATTCTTTAAAAGACAGCTTAAGGTTTTTTTGCCTCACAGCTCGGTCAGCTTGGATTCCTCCTAGATCTTCAATCAGCATTTTTCATGGCTTGCGACAAATGATCAAATAGATTAAGGTCTGGTCTTAGACTGGATCTAACACTGATCTAAACCATCCCTCCTGTAGCTCTGGCTGTAATGTGAGACGCTGCTTATAGTGAGACAGTTGCTGTCTCACTTTAAGGTCCCTCCCTGTCTTCTGATGTCATCAGCAGCCTCCATTCATCTTTTCTTATCTCTATTAAAGCTTTAGTTTTACCGCACTCAGAGCGGGACAGAAAGAGACCGAACAAACTGGTGAGAAAGGCCGCTTTTGTCCTAGGCTGCGCTCTGGACTCGGTGGAGGAAGTGGCTGAGAGGATGATGCTGTCCAAGCTTGCATCCATCATGGACTACACCTTCCACCCTCTGCACCAGACTGTAGAGGAGCTGATCAGCTCTTTTAGTGAAAGACTTTTTCACCCTGTTTATAAAAAGGAGCGCAACCGCAGGTTATTCATCCCTGCTGCAACCAGACTCTACAATGCGACGCTACAACAGCAATAACTTGTGCAATGTATAATGTGCAATTATTACCTAATACACTGTGCAATAACCTGTTTCTTTACATTTGATACCCAGTGCAATAACTATATATATAAATATCCATCCATATAAATACCATTGTAAGCACCCTGTGCAATAACCCTGTATAATGATGCTACTATAAAAAATAAAAAAAAAGCTGTGATATGTGGAGGCATTGTATATACTTTATATATCCCATGCACCTTTTTCTTCCTTCGGCACCCTCTTTTTCTTCTTTAACTATTTGAGTCAATTTCTCGACTGAAGATCAATAAAGTCAATGAAATAAATGGGAATGATCATTCTTGGGCTGCAACGATTATTTTACAAATTAATTAATCTGTTGACAATTTTTCCCCCCAGATAAATCGATTGATAATCGGATAGATTGGGAATCTTTAAGAAAGACTTTTTAACAAATTAAACCAGGTGAAACTCAAACTTTTCTACTTGAGGAGTTCTGGATAGTCTCTGTGCTCCAGTTAATGATTAATCGATTAATAAATTAGTTGACAATTATTAAATAATTGATTAATCAGGATTAATCTGATTGTTTCAGTCCTACTGCAGTCAAACACTGAAATGAAACTCCTTCATGCAGAACTCCACGTTTTGAGGTAAAACTGCCAACTTCATTTTATGTTGCTGGAAAAATATCAACAAAGTTCATGAACGATCAAATGCAGACACATAAATACCCAAATAAAAACAAACAGAAAAACCTTTAGATTTGGTCTCATCTGACCAGATTACCTTCCTTCATGGTTTATGCTAAACTATAAATGGGACTTACTTTGGCTTCCTTCCTCTAACGCTTCCATAAATGTCAAACGTGTGGATTTTACAACGATTAGTGATCCTGGCAGTAGATTTGCCCTGCTGAGCTGCGAAGCTCCACCAGTTACCATGGGAACCTCTTGGCTATTTCATAGATTACTGACCTTTTTTCAGTTTAGGAAGACGGCCCTGTAGGTGAACAGTTCTGCAATCCTATTTCCCAGTCAGATGTGAAGAAAAAAACATTTTGTCAAACTTTGTAGTTTGACTAAATGTGGGGGGGAAAAATACTCTAAACATGAGATTCTCCTTTACCAGTTCACCCCATAGCCACCTGCGGTGTCGCTTTGAATGCAAGAGGCTGTATTTATTTTACAAACAAAGACTTGGTTGGAATAATGCAAATATCAGTGCAGAGCAGCAACGTCGAGTAACACTGTCCTGCAGCTTTTGCATGCATCCCTTCTTCGACACACCTGAAACAAATGAATAGTTAATGGCCAGGCCTCTGCTTAACATACAGACATGCCAAGGAAGGAATTTGGCCTTTTTTTTCGAGGTGTGTTGGAGCAGAGATGCATGCAAAAGCTGCAGGACATTGGCACTCTGATGTTGGACTGATGTTGCCTTCCCCTGGTGTAGAGTAAATATCACAGAGCTTTCCAGATCTTGGAACGCCGCTGCCAGTGAGATGTCAGGGGAGGTGGAGTTTGCAGATGGAGGGTTTGCTGTGTGAGTTAATGGGAGTAGATGGCTGCTTTCTGAACCTGCTGAAGGATCTGCTGATTTCAGCCAGACGGCAGCTCACAGCGCACCTTCCAAACCAATTAACTTCATTTAGAGGTATCAAAGTTAAAGATTTCCACAAACCTCTGAAATCCTGGGTATGGTTTTAGACCTTCCGTTCTTAAGTGATACATACTACCAACATAACCTAAATACAAACGCCCTTTAAATATCACAACCACATTGATTTTCATTCTATTAGAATGACAACGATGTTGTGCCATATGCCATGATTATTTTTGGATATTGGGAGCCAGTGTCCATGTTTCATCTGGACATGATGACCAGAGAAGGAAATAGTTTTGGTGAATAACCAGTTGTAAGATCTCTCCACAGGACCTCCCATAGAGGTGTGACTTGCCAGCCCCCTCTATGTGAGGACAGAGAAAACCACAGAACAAACCGGATCTCCTTCTCTTTTTCCCTCTCTTTTCCCATGGAGCTGCCTGACCTGCACGTCGACGCAGGAGCAAAAATGGAGATCCGGGCCCAAAAAGATCCAGACCTCCACAATCATCAAGGATTCAATCATGATGGTGACCTTTCAGAACCAAACTGCTGCAAAACAGACTGTTGCAACACATTTCTCTTCAGTTTCAGAACTTATAGAGCCAGACTGGATAAGAAGCCTGCCTTGATGTCAGCCTCTGAGACAGAGAGAGAGCTTGACCTGACTGCTGAACTGTGGCTGGATGAAACTCAACTTCCCAAATGGACATGGATTAAAAAAAATATTTCCAGGTCTGGCATAATTACGGACCGAAAAAAACAATATGTCCTTCCATGATGTTGATCATTTCACGTGTTTACTGATGGGTAAATTCAAAGCTAACAGAATGGACTGCATGCTACGCTATGCCATACAGAAACATGTGTTGAGCTGTTGTTGAAGCTTGGACAAGCTTTATTTCACTAAGGGTTAAACACTGATATAACATTAGTGTTCATGTGTTCTTAAGATGCTCATTACATCTCGATTACCAAGTCTGACCAAGAGTCATTTAGTTGAATCCCGATGTCTATTCGCTGCTAGCTATTTTAAAGAGGGTAAAGAATCATTTGAATAAAGGTTTTTGGTTCTTGATTAATGAAATAATTTAATAAAACAGTATTTGGCCAAATAATGTTTTATTCAGCTCATGGATTTGCATTGTGAATTGGTCTGAAAACATTCCAATTTCTTTAAAATTATTGAAAAGCTGATTTGATCATATCCCAAATTCTTCCAGATAGACTTTGGTTTCAAACACAAAATCCATCTTAAAAGTAATATGTTTTTTAACCATGTTCTCCTTCCTCTTTGTACATACTTTAGTAGTTTAGTTTAGTTGAGTTTTACTAGTCTTAGTTGAGAGTGTTAAACTGAAATATGTTTGACTAGGAGCTGAATGATTTCTGTTAATAAACTCTTATATTTTGAACCGAAGTTGTGGTGAATGTATTCCATGTATGTGCAGAATTAATTGTCTGACCTCGATAAAGGCTCGGATTACTCTTTCGTTTATTGTTCTAACACACAGCTAGTAGGGCGTGTGTTCATAAACAATATATAACAGCCAAAATAATATCTGATTATCTGATATATACCACCCCTACCGGGGAGTGCACTAAACATCTTAAAGTATCAGAAATAGAAATTCCCAGCTGGATGGGAATTGAATAAAAAATAAATCCACAACATTAATGTGACATCCTACCTGGATGGGCATTGAACATAAAATCCCAACAATGATATAAAACCTGATTATTCTCCTTTTATTCAGTTAGGAGCACACAGACACCGACTGCAGCCTTTAAAGCAGCCATACGTTCACAGGTCCCACGTTGCTGAAGGAAGCTGTAGGAATCTCTGATTTCCTTCAACTTTTACTGTGAGTTTAAAGCAGGAATTATTACATTTATTACTTATTGAAAATAAATGTTTTAATTTAAATAAATCTACAGAAGACATCCTGTTAATTCCTACAACAGACCTGTAACTTAACAGCGCTGCTTGAGCAGCGGTGGCCTCATCACCATAACCTGGGTGCAGAAGTCTCTGCTTGTGAGATTCTGTACAAATAAACAGGGGAATATCCCCTATAAGTGTTGATCAGGTCCCTGCGGTGCTACTAAAGCCATAGTTCATTTGTTTTCCTTTCTTTATATTTGGTTCCGCAGCAGCAGGTCCATGTAAAAAAAAAAAGGTTCTTCTCCATACGGCTGCTCCACAGCTCTTCATCGTAAGTAATACTCAATGGCTGCAGAGAATGCAGCGAATCCACCACATCCGAGGACCCCAGCTTTCAGACCGGCTGCAATAAGGACAGAAGAAAAAGAGAAACGGTTGGAAGACAGAAAGAGAGCCTCGTGTGGAAAGAAAGCATCGAGGTGACCTACCACGAAACCCTATAGCCCCTCCGGTCACGCAGCCGCTGTACACCGCATTCTTCCAGTCTGATTTACCTCTGTGCTGCAGAGCAAACAGATATAAAAACAAGGATGGTTAAATTTTATCAGTACATTCTACTATAGGTCAAAGGTTGAGGTTCTTTTCCCTTTATTTGCATTTGAATTTCAAGTGGGAATAATATTAAATCCAATCAGCAGAGGGCGCTGGTTAATAGCAATGATCAAATATCTTAGTAAACTACGTGGCTGGAAATGATAATATACCAAACATAACAATAGTGAGACAGAATGTCACCACCTGTGTCCGTTCTCAATAAGTGGACAAACCAGGAAGTGATGGCTCACCGATTCTATGATGCACTCGGTGCAGGAGAACATGGCGCCCACAATAGCAAAGTTCTTGGCGTAAGACACCCCCCTCTGGCCCATGTCTTTAAGGACTTCTCGAGCGGTCGGGGTTCTCAGGGGGTCCTTGGGGTCGAAGCCGACATTGGTATCGATACCGGCTGTAAACACGCCAAACGCTCCTCCGAGGACAAACCCTGTGGAAAGAGAAACGCTCTTTATTCAAATGGGACTAAACTAGAACCACTGCAGCTAATGATGAACACAGAAATGTAGAAGTGAGTGTTTATCCTCCTTAAATCCTTTTCCCTATATAGTGCATACCGGTATAAGATGAAGGATGGACTAAAATCACCTACAGCTAAAAGTAAAAAAAGTAAAACGTAAAACCTTTTTATCTTTTTATCTACTCTGACCAGCTGTTAAAGGGAATAGTCCCCCAGCATAATGCAACCACCACTGTTTTAGGGTGTGGGTGTTTTTCTTGGCACTTAAGAGTCAAGACTGTACGGTTCAGTTTTTTTCTAATCTGAGCAGATCTTCCACCACATTCATAGTATTATTATTTTTTTATGAACAAGCAAGGATTCTCATCTTATTCTGCCTTAAAGACCAGATTTGTGACCACTAGCAAAGCTAGTTACCATTCGCCTCTTAGCTCTGAAAGATTATTTGGATGAACTGATCTGATGCTTATATAGTGGTGATGCATCCTTATCATTTATGTCTTAAACTTGATCATCATGATGCCCTTAAAAAAAATGTTCTCAATCAAACCTCTGAGGCCTTCACAGAATAGCTGGATGTAAACTGAGATTAAATAACAGATTATTTAATTTTTTTTCAAAGTAGATTAATTCTGAAGTTAAGTGATTGCTCTCGATTTTATTTAAGAGGACATAGGACTATGTTTAAACGTAAAAAACCCTAAATGAGTCAATCCACCCTACATAAATTATTCGCTATTTTCTTTTAGCCAATCAGCTTTATACATTATAGCAAGGTAACTGGTAGGAAATCAATTTAATATCAACATTTTATTTAATTTTAAGTTATTTACCTCCAACACAGGCCAGCACAGCCTTGAAGGCGCAGCTCTCCATTCCCCTTTCTATCATTTTCTGCTCCTCGCTTTTGGGAGGCACCGGCAGACCCCCCATAACTGCGGGGTTCAGCTCTTTAACGGGCCTCTTCTCCCCGATCAGATGCTCCAGAACCAGGCTGTACTGGATCGTTGGACTGCCCATGCTAGGAACCGAGGAACCTGGACCTTTAGGCTCTGATCCAGCAGCATCTGCAGCTCCCGTGGAGGCCGCCATGTTTCTCAATGACACTGATTCAGGTAGGTGTAGTTTGAAGCCTCGAACTGCAGATTCGCGAAATAATTCTGCAAATTTAAGTTCGTGTTTGGTCAAAAATACTTATATGTAAATAATATTTTATAATCAAAGAAAGAAAAACATAAATTGAAGTATATGTATTTTTAAAGTATTTTTTTAAAGTCACGATTTCTCATCAGTACATTCGACATAAACGCAATTAGCGTCTACTCCTTCAGGATTAACCGGTGTATTATCCGACAAGAAGTCTTCACGATGCGATGTGGGAGGAGTTTGTTTTTAAAAATAAACATTTGTAAATGCCCTGAAGACAGAACGGATAAACACAAATAAAATATAAGAAAACAACAACAATGGATAAATGAATAAATAAATAAATAAATAATATAAAGTAATTTTGTTTTACTCCACAGTTTGCAATTTATTATATTAAGTTAATTAATTTGATTAATGTTTTTTTTAAGACAGTGTTTTTATCAGTTTATCTGTAAGTTGTTTTTTTCTTAAAATTTAGTGTATTTTCCTTTTATTTGAGCATGTATCTAAATATTGAAACAGAAAATGATTATTTACATTTAAAATAAGAGAAAAAATCCACTTTACGCAATCTTCTTTCAAGAGCCTCATATCTAACTATCTCATTCTAGGGGCAAAAATATTCATGCCTTTGGTTGATAATCTTCAATGCCTGCTCAAATAAAGGGCAAATACACTTATTTTAAGAAATTCGTACTTTTCTAAATCAGTTTTTGTTGTATACAGGTGCTGGTCATAAAATTAGAATATCATGAAAAAGTAGATTGATTTCAGTAATTCCATTTAAAAAGTGAAACTTGTATATTATATTCATACATTACATACAAACTCATATATTTCAGATTTTTATTTTGTTTAATTTTGATGATTACAAATGACAACAAATGAAAATCTCAAATTCATCATATCAGAAAATTAGAATATTGTGAAAAGGTTCAAAATTGATGGCCCCTGGTGCCACACTCTAATCAGCTAATTAACTCAAACCACCTGCAAAAGCCTTTAAATGGTCTTTCAGTCTAGTTCTATAGGCTACACAATCATGGGGAAGACTGCTGACTTGACAGTTGTCCAAAAGACGACCATCGACACCTTGCACAAGGAGGGCAAGACACAAAAGGTCATCGCTAAAGAGGCTGGCTGTTCACAGAGCTCAGTGTCCAAGCACATTAATAGAGAGGCGAAGGGAAGGAAAAGATGTGGTCGAAAAAAGTGTACAAGCAAGAGAGATAACCGCACCCTGGAGAGGATTGTGAAACAAAACCCCTTCAAAAATGTGGGGGAGATTCACAAAGAGTGGACTGCAGCTGGAGTGAGTGCTTCAAGAACCACCACACACAGACGTATGAAAGACATGGGTTTCTGCTGTCACATTCCTTGTGTCAAGCCACTGTTGAACCACAGACAGCGTCAGAAGCGTCTTGCCTGGGCTAAAGAGAAACAGGACTGGACTGCTGGTGAGTGGTCCAAAGTCATGTTCTCTGATGAAAGTAAATTTTGCATTTCCTTTGGAAATCAAGGTCCCAGAGTCTGGAGGAAAAGAAGAGAGGCACTTCATCCACGTTGCTTGAAGTCCAGTGTAAAGTTTCCACAGTCAGTGATGGTTTGGGGTGCCATGTCATCTGCTGGTGTTGGTCCATTGTGTTTTCTGAGGTCCAGGGTCAACGCAGCCACATACCAGGAAGTTTTAGAGCACTTCATGCTTCCTGCAGCTGACCAACTTTTTGGAGATGCAGATTTCATTTTCCAACAGGACTTGGCACCTGCACACAGTGCCAAAGCTACCAGTACCTGGTTGAAGGACCATGGTATCCCTGTTCTTAATTGGCCAGCAAACTCTCCTGACCTTAACCCCATAGAAAATCTATGGGGTATTGTGAAGAAGAAGATGCAATACACCAGACCCAACAATTCAGAAGAGCTAAAAGCCACTATTAGAGCAACCTGGGCTATCATAACACCTGAGCAGTGCCACAGACTGATCGACTCCATGCCACGCCGCATTGCTGCAGTAATACAGGCCAAAGGAGGCCCAACTAAATACTGAGTGCTGTACATGCTCATACTTTTCATGTTCATACTTTTCAGTTGGCCAACATTTCTATAAATCCTTTGTTTTTATTGGTCTTCAGTAATATTCTAATTTTCTGATATGATGAATTTGAGATTTTCATTTGTTGTCATTTGTAATCATCAAAATTAAACAAAATAAACATCTGAAATATATGAGTTTGTATGTAATGTATGAATATAATATACAAGTTTCACTTTTTAAATGGAATTACTGAAATCAATCTACTTTTTCATGATATTCTAATTTTATGACCAGCACCTGTAATTCTAAATACATTTTTAGTGGTGGAAGGGACCATAACTGATATGTCCCTTGGATCAATTTAATATTCAGTTTTATAATTCACTTTAACATTTAGTTAGAAATTACAGTCAGCTTTAAGCTCTGGCCGTATTAATATAGAATCAGCTGTATTTTTATCAGTTAAATCACAAGTCTGCAGTCTTGGCTTTGTGACTCACTTAATATTTTAAATGGTGCACTTTTGACCCTTTATTATTTTATTTTTTGTGTTTGTTTTTGTTTTGTTCTGTTCCCCTATTGGTAAATTTGGTCTAGAACCGCCACTGTGTTGCAACTAAACCATGCAAATTTCAGCCCTATTTGGGCCTGAGGCGTAACTTGCTGCAATGTTTGCTCTTATCTTTGAACGACTCTTGTCAGTACTGAGCTGAAAAGTCAATGTTGCTTAGATCAGAGTAATGATTCATTGCTTTAATCATCTGATATTCTATCATTTGTTCCTCAATTATGCTTGTCCTGACTCAGTTTATCTAGAAGTTAAAATGAACAAAGCAAACCTAACCAATGGACCGACTCCATAGTACGGGGTCAGAAAGGGGTCAAAATAATTGTAAACTTATACATCTGAATTGAAACTACATCTTAGTCAGTCAAGGTCGGACAGAAAACCTCTGATGTCATCAGTCTAAGCACAGGCTCCCCTCAGGGCTGTGTCCTGAGCCCTTTGCTGTTCACCCTGATGACAGATGACTGCGTCCGCAGGTTCACCACCAATCACATCGTGAAGTTTGCAGACGACACTACGGTGGTGGGCCTCATCAGAGACGATAACGACCAGGACTACAGAGAGGAGGTGGAGCAGCTGGTGGACTGGTGCAGAGATAACAGCTTGATTCTGAATGTGGAGAAGATGAAGGAAGTCATCGTCGACTTCAGGAAGAACTAGCTGAAGCTCGCTCCACTGCTCATCAACAGCTCAGCAGCAGAGGTGGTTAACAGCACAAAATTCCTTGGGGTGCACATCACAGACATCCTCACTTGGACAGTAAACACCACCTCACTGGTCAAAAGGGCACAGAGGCACATTTACTTCCTGTGGAGGATGAGTAGAGCCCACCTGCCCCCATCATCCTCACCACCTCCTACAGAAGCACCATAGAGAGCGTTCTGACCAGCTGTCTCACTGTGTGATGTGGAGGCTGCAGCATCTCAGACTGGAAGAAAGTTCGGAGAGTGATGAGAACAGCAGAGAGGATCATCGGGGCTCCTCTTCCCTCCATTAAAGACATTTCATCCCAGTGATGCATGTCTCGAGCCCGTAACATCATCAATGACCCCTCACACCCCCACCATGGACTGTTCTCCCTGCTGCCCTCTGGGAAGAGGCTTCGAAGCATCCGATGCAGGTCCCGAAACAGATTCTTCCCCACTGCCATCAGACTATTGAATTTTGAATAAAAAAATAAAAAAAAGCACTGAATGTTGGAAATACTGTAAATCATATCACAATCTTATGTTTACATTTGATCAACATGTTTACATTTGATCACTACTGAAATTTAAGAAATAGAAATGTCATTCGAGTTGTACAAAAAGAAATTTCGTTTTGTATGCACTCTGTCTATACAAAACGAAAATAAAGTTAGTCTAAGTTTACCAGTTGGAATACATTCATTTAGTGTTTTTGCAGAACTAAAGACTACATTTCCCAGAAAGCCTTTCGAGCACTGCGCCAAACCGTCCGGCGCGCGCTCCACCTCCCGGCTCCGGCTCAGTAGGAGGGTGACTGTTCCAGGCGGCGTCAGTAGCAGCATCAGCCGGAGAGACCCCGCCGCATTAGCGAACAGGTGAGGAGAACGAACCCGCTACATTTTCTTTTAAATCATCTTTACAGCTCGCTGCGGTTCCTCTGGTTTCCTTCAGTCCACTCATTTAAAATCTAAATATTTGAATGTTTTCGCTGTGTTTTGTCGGACATTTAAGAAGCAGTCCCAAGTTGCTGTGGACCGGCTGGTTTGGCCACCGATACAGGAGGAGATTCTCTGCAGCTCGGCTGTTTATCCTGTTTTTATTTTAGCATATTATTATGGGGTGAAGCTGCAGGGTAACTGGACCTGTAGGTGGCTATACTGTTGGACAGCAGAGGCTGAATGTTAAAAGTCTGCAGGATTAATGCTCCATCAATACATCCCACCTGCACTTAATCTATTATTGATTCTTAATCTGGCATATCTGGAGACATAATCCTAATAATCCTGATAGAATGATGTTCCTTTAGCTATACTGTGCTCACTTAACTTTTTAAGGCAGGTCATCCCATCTATTTTAGTGGTAATAGATACAAATCTCCCCATTTATATATAAAATAGAATCTAATGAAAACATTCGTACTTTTCTTTACTTAATAATAATTTATTTACTTAAAAATGTTTTATGTTTTAAAATGGGTGCCCCTAGTGAAGGTGTGTGTAAAATAAATAAATAAATAATAAAAAAAAAAAAAAATAAATAAATAAATAAATAAATAAAAATTACAGTTACATTTAGAAATTGCAATTTTAATTTGGGAATGTTATTAAATGTGTAAAACAATTGTCTAAAAAAAAAATAGAAAGTTACATTTAAAAACTGCCATTTTAATTTGGGAATTTTATAAATCTGTAAAACAATTCTATGTAAAAAATAAATAAAAAAATAAAAAAAATTAAGTTAAATTTAGAAACTGCCATTTTAATTTGGGAATTTTATAAAATGTGTAAAACAATTGTTTGTCTATTAGAAAAAAAAAAGGGATTTGACCCAACTGTTATTTTCACAAAAACCAAGTTATACTAATACAGCAGCATTTAGATTCCTGCTGTTATCGATGTAGAGTGTCTGTTGAACCATTTCTTTGTCAACCTGGTCGTATGCTTTGGATCATTAATCTCTTGAATGATCTTTACTAGAGAGATACACTAGTTACTTATTATCTTTGGACTTCAAAATTACAATAATGTTTTGTATTGAGGTGCTTAAGGCTTTTAGAAGAGAACCAGGCCCACAGTACCACTGATTCTCCACCATACTTATCAGACACTATGAGATTATGTTCCTCATATTTATCCCATGTATCAGTTAAAGCTGCTGATGCTATAAAGCCCAATATTTTGAATATCTGAGTTTGTCAATTTTATTAAAATATTAGCAGAAGGCAGAAGTAAAATCAAGCAACCTTTAAAACTACTAATTAAAAAACAAAGATAATACAGATTTGTTGTAAAATTAGAAGGGAAAAATGGTCAACTTAGAGCACCGGTTTCAAACTCCAGTCCCTCGAGGGTCCGTGTCTCTGCTTTTACAGACTTGATCAAGTAATGAGGTCATCAGCAGGCGGGACTCTGCAGAACTTGGCTGTAAACTCAGAAGTTAATTTAGCCATTTGGTTCCGGTATGTTGGACCTAGGGTTGCCGTGATACTGATATTTTAAACTCAACATTGGGGTGGATATAATTTCAAATTTTAAGAATCCTTTCAATTCCCATTTTAATCCAATCTCAAATTGGATCGCTGTAATTAAGACATTTTTAGCTGTTCGGTGATTTGTGTGTCTGTAGTTATGCAACATATTGATACTAGTATTATATTAACATTCAACAGAAAATGATGACGGTTATTGTAGTCAATGGCAGCTGTAAGGAGAGTGGAATATGGATTGATTGGGAAAAAAATAGGTTTTTGCTCATACAAATCTATATTTAAGAATTAATGAGAATCAGTTTAGAATAGGAAATCATCTTTTTAAGAATACAGCTGTAATTGATACCCAAGAAAATATTCAGTAACTAATGCTATTTTGATCTCATGGGGGTTAAAAATATGGTGTGATGATAAACAAAGATGTGAAAATATTTTGGTCAATAAATAAAACTCTTTTTCGATTTCAACATGAAACATTCTATCTCAACAGAGTTGCAGATGATAGTTAAATACGTTTGCAAATAATGCTCAATAAAGAAGCCAAATATAACACAGTTTGACAATATTTAAACTTTGTCTTTGGCGTTGTTCTTTTAATGTGCAAATAATCCATTAATCTACAATAACAACAGCAGAAATATACAACACTAGCCTTTAGTATCTGTATTATACCAAATTTGTACTGTATCTGGATAACAGGTTTGAGTTTCTATAAATTTGACAGCCCTAGTTGAACCAGTTTTATGTCTACAAGTTTTAGGGTACAGGCCTGTTAGTCCTGCAATATCCGGGCACATCCCTGTTCCTCCAGCAAACCTGAATCAAAGCAGTTTGTTATCAGGCCTTTTCTAACTTGATAGTGTGATGAATGATGATCAATCATTTGATCGAGCTGTGATGAAGCAGCAATGAACCAAAGAGTTACACGGCTGGAGACTGAAAAGAAGTGATGGACCGAGTTCCACATTTGGAGGGTTTGTCTTAACAGAAAAATCACTATTTTTTAAGGTTTGTCTGGTGACCTGAGAGCTGTCAGATCCAGAGACCAAGTCTCATCTGTAATATGATGAGACTTAGTCAGTAATGGCTCTAAATACTTCAGCAGAATCTTAAATGATTTCTGAGTTAAATGCAAAGAGGCTGGGATGGAGGTGATAAAACTGTTTCAGTTCTTTATGGACGGCTGAATCTAACTAGCTTTGTATCAGTTTCACTCTAAATCCAGACAGTACAGCTTTATTAATATTAATTAAAAAGGTTTTGCTGCTAATGGGAAAGAACAGCTAATACTTTAGAGTATTTTTTTCTAAATTGGAAAAAAAATTGACATAAAAAATAGTTAAAAAACACACGTTATAGATCAAATTTCTTACATTGTTCTATTTCAAACACTTTTTAGTTTTATTGCAAAAAGAAAGGCCTTACAGCTCCTGTGCAGTGAGTCAAGTTTCCACAAATTAGGGCAATTTGAAACAGGATTATAAACAAGGAATTAGGGTTGTCACGATACTAAACTTTTCAACTCAAATAAATATGTTTTGACTCTATAGCTTTTTTACTTTGTAAAACACGTTAATAATTAACATACTGATATTATGAACTGTGTTGTACCTTAAGCCCCTTTCACACCTTGACGATTTTAGCCAGCGTATGCCTGACGTCCCAGAATCTCCTAAAACGCTGGCATACCCTGAACTTTCCATGTATTTTTCAATTTTTGGCGTGTACATGGAGTATTCATAATGAGTCTACAGGTGCTGGTCATAAAATTAGAATATCATGAAAAAGTAGATTGATTTCAGTAATTCCATTTAAAAAGTGAAACTTGTATATTATATTCATACATTACATACAAACTCATATATTTCAGATGTTTATTTTGTTTAATTTTGATGATTACAAATGACAACAAATGAAAATCTCAAATTCATCATATCAGAAAATTAGAATATTACTGAAGACCAATAAAAACAAAGGATTTATAGAAATGTTGGCCAACTGAAAAGTATGAACATGAAAAGTATGAGCATGTACAGCACTCAGTATTTAGTTGGGCCTCCTTTGGCCTGTATTACTGCAGCAATGCGGCGTGGCATGGAGTCGATCAGTCTGTGGCACTGCTCAGGTGTTATGATAGCCCAGGTTGCTCTAATAGTGGCTTTTAGCTCTTCTGAATTGTTGGGTCTGGTGTATTGCATCTTCTTCTTCACAATACCCCATAGATTTTCTATGGGGTTAAGGTCAGGAGAGTTTGCTGGCCAATTAAGAACAGGGATACCATGGTCCTTCAACCAGGTACTGGTAGCTTTGGCACTGTGTGCAGGTGCCAAGTCCTGTTGGAAAATGAAATCTGCATCTCCAAAAAGTTGGTCAGCTGCAGGAAGCATGAAGTGCTCTAAAACTTCCTGGTATGTGGCTGCGTTGACCCTGGACCTCAGAAAACACAATGGACCAACACCAGCAGATGACATGGCACCCCAAACCATCACTGACTGTGGAAACTTTACACTGGACTTCAAGCAACGTGGATGAAGTGCCTCTCTTCTTTTCCTCCAGACTCTGGGACCTTGATTTCCAAAGGAAATGCAAAATTTACTTTCATCAGAGAATATGACTTTGGACCACTCACCAGCAGTCCAGTCCTGTTTCTCTTTAGCCCAGGCAAGACGCTTCTGACGCTGTCTGTGGTTCAAGAGTGGCTTGACACAAGGAATGCGACAGCAGAAACCCATGTCTTTCATACGTCTGTGTGTGGTGGTTCTTGAAGCACTCACTCCAGCTGCAGTCCACTCTTTGTGAATCTCCCCCACATTTTTGAATGGGTTTTGTTTCACAATCCTCTCCAGGGTGCGGTTATCTCTCTTGCTTGTACACTTTTTTCGACCACATCTTTTCCTTCCCTTCGCCTCTCTATTAATGTGCTTGGACACTGAGCTCTGTGAACAGCCAGCCTCTTTAGCGATGACCTTTTGTGTCTTGCCCTCCTTGTGCAAGGTGTCGATGGTCGTCTTTTGGACAACTGTCAAGTCAGCAGTCTTCCCCATGATTGTGTAGCCTATAGAACTAGACTGAAAGACCATTTAAAGGCTTTTGCAGGTGGTTTGAGTTAATTAGCTGATTAGAGTGTGGCACCAGGGGCCATCAATTTTGAACCTTTTCACAATATTCTAATTTTCTGATATGATGAATTTGAGATTTTCATTTGTTGTCATTTGTAATCATCAAAATTAAACAAAATAAACATCTGAAATATATGAGTTTGTATGTAATGTATGAATATAATATACAAGTTTCACTTTTTAAATGGAATTACTGAAATCAATCTACTTTTTCATGATATTCTAATTTTATGACCAGCACCTGTAGAACTAACCAAAGTCAGCCTTACTTATGCATAACATAACAAAAAGAAAAAGACAAAAAGAAAGAAAGAGGATTCGCAGTCGCAGCAGATTCAGTGTCTTGTCTGCTAGGAAGTTTGTTGGCCATGGGCGTGAACGCAGGAAGGATCCATCACACTCACCTTCTCACTCACATATGATGGGGATGCAGTCTGGAGGAGAACTGACAGTTTCCTCCTATGAACCCCCTTTCATACCAAAACGCTGCCAATACGCCATTAAACAGTAGCTTCACGTTGGAAACACGTTCAGTGGTTGATATATACGTTGGAGATAAGTTCTTGATAAGTTACAAATAAGTTATGCACACAATACTCATAGGTTTTAGATAAGCTGAACACCACAACTTATGAGTAACTTACCCTTAACGTATGTCAACGATCAGATATTTTATCTGTAACTTAGGCCCCACGTATGAGCATAAGCTGGCAAATATCTGGAAATTTTGAGCATGGTCAAAATGTTCTTGCCGCATCTCGACATGTGCCAGCGTGTTTCAGCATGCTTCACTGTGCCAATAACTTATATAAAACTCAACCATAACTTATCCAATGTATGCCAGCGTTTTTTGCCAGATTTATTTTTTTACGTCAGTCATACGCTGGCCTAAATAGTCAAGGTGTGAGAGGGGCTTTAGATGTCTAGTGTCGCTAATTAGCATCATACCTAAATTTGCTCTAGTTACAGGCGCAATGTTGAAATAAATAACCTCTGTTTAATCTAAGATCTACTTTACAGCGAAAACACACGTGATGTATATTTTTTATGTACAGCTGGGTATACATTCAGGGCTTAAGGGTAGAGTTGGGCATCGTTGGAACAATTCCAGTTGTGATTCCTTTGTTTCAGTCCAGTTCTTTTCGATTATCTATTTTGATTCATTTAAGCAGAAAAATCATGAAAGTTTGCATGTTATAAATTAGCTGGCACATTTCGATCGTTTAAGTTTGTGTGAACATCACTATAAATGACCACATAGTTATTTTCAACTTATAAATATCAAACCTATGAACCCCCATATAATCAGTAGCATTTACACATGGAGCTTTATCGTTTAAAACCTTATTAAACACGTTTACATATATTCAGTGTGTGATGCCACAGCCACCGACAATTTTATTTTATCATCAAACTGATTCTGGCTGTAGTGCAGTGCTAGAAAGATTGTCTGAGCTGGAGATAAAAGCAGCGCTGCAGAAAAGGTTTCACAATTTATGTCCTCAGTATTGTTTCCTGCGCCTCAGTTCTACTCAACTAGACGTGGAAATAGTGATGTTTTACTTTTGTGGACAGAGGAAAGTTGGATTTCATATTATGTTGCGCAGTTTGTTGGATTTATAATATTAAAAACTGATTCCAAATGAGCAAAAATAAGCAATCAATGATTTTGCCCTTGGAATTATTCATAAGTTCAGCAGGTCAACGTTAAACTGCTTTCCATTCTATTCAGGACGCATAGGAAATAAGGAGGGAATCAGTTAAGATGTAAAGTAAGAAGAAGAAAGCATATAAAAGGTCCAAACTCCCTGCAAAGGGATCCTTACGAATTTAGAGGAGGAACAAATTCCCTCAGGGAATCTATCTCGCAACACTAATGCAGTTGGTCAGAGATGATTAGCTGGTGTTTAATGATGTTGGCTCTGTGCCGCCCCTTGCATAATATAATCTCGTAATATTAAGCCACCATTTCGACAGATGGTTGCGCACACACTCCTGCCAATTCTTCTTTGCTGATTTTATGGATCTGTTTCCGGCTGCCAACTGGGCATCGAAACTAGGAAAAATAAGAAATGTAACTATTCTGGAACAATTTAAAGGTTTGGAACCAATTCTGATCGATTATCGCTGCCTAACCCCGAAAGGGGGTTGATTAAAGGGTGAGTATTGGTAAGCTTCTTTCATCAGTGATTGTTGAAACTGGTAGAAGAAACTCCAGGGGTCCGTTTCACAAAGCAGGTTTATCGAAAACTCGTAAGTTGTCTAAACCTGAGAGACTTTCTTCAACCTGATTTCGTCACCGTAGTAACATTCTCCCCAGAGCTAACCTGGTCCGTAGCAGGTTTTCTTCACTAAACTTACTGTCTCCTTTTAGCAAATCATGCTGTTTTATCAGATTTTTGTCGTATTTTTGTGCATAAAATATATATTATTCACTAGGTCTGTTTAATACATTGGGTTTTAAAAACAAATGATAGGATCTTATTAAAGAATGATCCACGCTTTTTCACAGAGAATTAGTATTTATAGGAAGAGGATTCTACAACTCAGTGACAGGATGAGAGATTTTTGTTTCTTTGGTTTGTTTAATATGATCAAGATGCGGATTATTTTATTTTTATTAAGTTATATTTAAAGTATATGAAGTACTAAAACTAATTTGAGATTACAAATGGATAGATTTGTTAATTCCATTGCAGTAAAAGGAATTACTTTAGGATTAGGATTCACTCGATGATAATAACCTAATGAGCCTACTGGCACAATCTGAAGCCATTCTGTGGACTGATAGCTGCTAATAACTAACATTTACTGGGATGATAACAACCAAAGCATGGCTGCATACAGCCACTTAGTGTTTTCCGTGTAAAAAAAAAAAAGAAAAAAGGATTGAATCAACATGAGGAGGGATGCATGATGATGATGCTTAGGTTCTATATATTAGAACAAAGTTATTAGTCAAGTATTTCAGATATAAATACATATTCAGTCAAGCTGATAAATGTCAAAACGGTCACTTTAAATGTGTAAATATATCTAGATATATAAAACTTCATATAGACTTCCACATTAACTTGAGTAACAATCTTCTCCTTCGTCATCTTCCTCTCCTTTGTAGCTGTAGCGCTGTTTTTGTCTTTTAAACACATTCTCCTTTTTTTTTATTTCTGCATTAACATCTCTAGTTCCAATGGGGTGAAATAGGCTCTTCCTGTTGCCTGTTGTCATTATGACTCATCTAACCAGTGCTCCACTGATAATACCTTTTCTTACGTGTTACACACGCGCTTTACTCTGAGTGGACCTACTTATATTTGGATAGCAGTCGTTGTGAAACCGAAAACTCAGAGTTCCCAACTTAAGGATCGATCAATTTAGAGTTGCAGATTTCAGTCTGAGTTTGTTAAACCTGCTTTGTGAAATGGACCTCTGGTTTGAAGTATTTGCAGTAAACTTACATTGAACTGATCAAGGCATGAATGGATAAAAATCTAAAAATTTCATGATCTATAAATAATTTGTGTTGACCATTTTAACAACTGCTGAAGTCACCGTTCCAGTTATGTTTTTCTCTCTGGTCTCTTTATTATTTGCCTCCCTCACTTTGGCAGATCTTTTAGGGTTGCATTATTGTAAAGGTTCATTGTGTCTTTTAGCTGCCATTGTCCAACCTAGAGGTTAGTGGACAAAAGCAATGGGGCTTATGGCTGTAACTAGATTGCTAGGAGTACCAAACATTGTGACAGTTGTGAAAGAAGCAATTTTTACCTGGATTTTTATTTTAATTTTTTCAAAATAATATTTAAAGGTGAGTTTAGACTGCTAGATACAGGGATTGATTTATAGCACTGTATATTTTAAATGTTTATTGTTTCTAGTTACTGTTTATACATTAAAATTTATATCTGAAAACCCAACAGAAATTATGTTGATTAAGAAATTCTTGAGATTTTTAACAAGAGCTCAGACTGACATGCTGCAGAAACCTTATATTATATGTAAAGTTGTTGCCAACCAACCATTAGTTTCCTTTTTATGAGTTTGATTAATTCAAATTTTCCCAAAAATGAACCAGATGAGCGGCTTTTCTTCGGATGTCCTTTGTTGCTTTTAGTGCCAAGTTGCACATAGTCCCCTCCTTGGCAGCGTCATGCTGTTCCTCCTGGTGTGATCAGTTCGCAGTTTGTTTCTTATTAGGTTGTTACCTGTGTAGTTAAATGAGGCATTGTTGTGTTTATTGCAGCATTTTCTGACTGTTTGCAGTTTCTGTCTTTTAGTGTTTGCGATTCCAATCTTACCACATATAAACCAAATGTGCATCAACTTGCCTGGAAAATAACATGACTGTGAAGGATGCTCAGATCTGCAGGTTTGGGACAAAAACGGCTGTCATAATTTCATGACACCGGTTGGATAAAAAACCAAAAGGCCCGTCAATTCCAACTTTCTAAGTTTTTCTCTATGTTTTGACAGGAACAGCAGAGAAAAGTATAGAATAAGGGCTTTACTGCTTTTTATGATGCTTGCGGTGCATACTTTCTGTAAAGGGGCCCATTAAAATCCCAGATTTTACGTGCGGTTAATCTGGAGCTCCGTCTTCGGTCTTGAGGCCGTTTTCAGGACTGGCTGTTCTTTTGAAAAGCCTCAGGATGTTTTAGTCAAATGACAGCGGAGGTATGGGAAATCTCAGTTAAAAACATCCTATTTTGTAATTCCTCATTTGTTGATGGGACCGTTTGCTCACTTTGATCTGGAGTGTTTCTGCTGAACACAAATGTTAAGATGTCAGATAGTGTTTAATAACAGTTACAGATTTGATTCTTTTTGCTGTTGAATGAATTGATTTCTTATAAATATCCAACACCAAGAAGGTTAAGTCTTTCCTAAGTTTGTCATTGGCTCCTCTCATCTTCTGTTCAACTCATTATCCAAGCACTTCCTGTCATGTGCTATTTATAGCCAGGGTTTGTGTGGGGAGCACACATGTCCAGCTGTACAGTGCTCAAACTGTCTTTATATTACGCAGAAAATGTTATCTCGTGTTCTACTTGACTCGGTGGGAGGAATCTGAATATGTCTTCCTTGTGAATGCGAGACGCTGAGAAGGGAATTCGAGGTCCCATCTCCCAGCAGCGGCGGTGTCTTGGAAACGGATAATGTTGATAGTGCTGCTGAGGAGAAAATGAACTCTGCTACCCTTGGACTGTTAAAGCAGAATGAAATAAGTCAGGATGGGTTACTACAATTGGACTGACCTTGTCCAGCTAAGTCGAGGTTTATAAAATGAAGAGACTGCAAAGATCGGCTTCTGATGTCTACCTCTCTCTGCTCACACACCATTTTGTCCTCCATAGCTCCTTAAATGACGTGTATGATTAATACGATAAACCTTATGTAGCCTTTTAGATATCACATTTATAATTAGAATAAAATTCCTCCACTCTGTCAGCATATTTTACATTCCTGTGCATTATGGGTGGAGGTTACACAAAAATGTTTTCCTTCTATCATAGGGTGAGACGATTTCTGTTTTCCTTACACATTACACACTTAATTATGCTACACACTCAAACCACTATGTATTTTACTGTGAATTTATATGACTGATGATGCCTAAGGTATTGGACAATTCTAGAAAGCTGGTTGTCCTTCTACAGGAGCTGTTGGTTGTTTTCTCCACTGCTGTCATTCAGTCTGTTTCACAGACATCCATTGGGTGGGTTGTTTTGTAACCGGATGATGATTGTCCACTAAACGGGGAGGGCCCACCCTGCACTAGACAATGGGAACTTCAGAGATGATCATCAGGGGTTACCTTACGCTCAGGATTTGCACAGATCAGAGTCAGGAAAAATCAGGGGCAGCTGAGATCTGGGACATCGACTAGAAATATCACAGTATAAAGGCCAATTTATACTACTGACGCATAGGCTCTGCAACCGTCAAATCTGTCTCTGTGCGTGACCACATCCCTCACGCAGAGGTTCTGCAACCATCGTTGCGCACCTCTAAGAAATCCTGACTACGTGTTGGACATTCGCAAACCAGTGCAGACCTCAAGCCGAAGTACGCAGACAAAGAGCAGCTGTGATTTGTCCTTGGTATGCCTTTCCAGCTGTCTGTGTGGTCGTCCTTCTCGATTCGGTGCCGGGGCGCGCCATTTAAAAACTGAGGAGTAATAACAACAATGGATAACCACGACGAAAGGTTGATCAAGGAGGTTCAGAAGTACAACCACTTGTACAATGCCTCATACATGTTGTTTTGGAAAGTAAACACTCTCGCCTGCGCCACCGAAGAAGTTCTCTTTACCATCCGAAGTTCTTGCGAGTTCTCCAATAGGCTCCCCCTAGAGCTTTGGTGGGAAACTGCTGTGCGTGCCTAGAAATTCCAGACTGATGTTGCAGAAGCATACCAGCAAAACCGGTTTGAGACCAGACGCAAGCAAATTTCATGTGTGCAGTTGCAGAAGTATAATCCGCCCTTTATGATCAAAGAGGCATTGCGAAGTTTTCTAATGATACTGCCACCTGTGGCCTAAACACAGAATGCATCACTCTTCTGCTCGTTATCATAGTTTACACTCATACTGACAATTTAAAAAAACATAGGCTATACCCCATTTACACTACCTCTGAAAAAACGTGCCAAGACCGGTCTGAGCTCAGTAACTGAGATAACTTATCGTGCTGTTACAGATTTCTAAGAAATAAATCTGAAATTATTCATAAGGACTCGGGCATACAGAAGGTGAGTGACGAAGGTAAGACCACAGACTCTGAGCTGTAGAGATGAGCCAGTCAGTGTTCTTCTAATTCCTGTGAAGCTTCTCTCTTCCTTTACTGCAGTTGTTTCTAGTTTCTTTAAATTCATTCTTCACACCTTTCTCCCTTCAGCTGACAAACATTTAAGGATCACAGCTAATAGCACCCAGCAGTGAAAGCTCTTAAGAGGTAAAACGGAGTGGAAATCAGTCCAACCTTTCTGTTATCAGCTGAAAATCTCGCTCTCTCAGAGCCTGTTAACCTGCAGATAAATGTGGAGATGTAGCAGAAAATGCTGCCTCCTTCAGATTAAATTTGTTGTTCTCTTGGTTTAGTAACAGCATCTACACCTTTTTATTCTCTGAGTGGTGTGTAGCTAATTAGGGAGTCTGCTGGTTTAATTTTTAATATAACAAAATTATTATATTAATGTTTAAAATGCATTAGAAATATCAGTATTACCGGGGAAATCGTGGGCTTGAAGGTTGCTCCTGTTTTAGATTTTTGTCCTGCTGCCTTGTAAACGACAGATGGTTCTCATCCTCCACAAATTTTTTTTAAAGATTTTCTGCCCAAAGATGATGGACCACAATCTATATTTATTTTATGGTTCATGGTGTTTGTCTGTCAGTTTACTGATGGAGAAAAGCTCCAAGCATCTTGTTCCTCAGGCTGTTTGAATTACAGAAACGTTCCGGAAACAATCTGCATACCTGACAAGCCCTCAGCAGCAAAACTCACTGGTTTAAAGATTCTGGTTAAATTGGGGCAAACCCGGTCGGCAGAAGATTTAAAAAGCAAACAGGACCGGCAAGTTTGACTGTTTGACGTGTTGTGTCACTAAAATATTTGCTTTTTGTCTGTCAGATGTCTGACCCATTGTAATCTCCTTTAGTCTCCGTACAAACCGAACACACCCACTGGGAACATCAAATGCCTTTCATACCGCAGAACAGCTTAAAGACGGGAGGAATCACGTCTTTTTGGGTTGGACATATTATGATGGAAAATATCTCGGCTCTGTTGAGCGGCTGCATGTTTTTTTTTATTTCCTAACAGACCTTCTGGATGCTTGTGTTTCTATGGAGTCCGCCCACTCGGTGCACGCAGCCTGCTTGGCAGACTGCAAAGCAGCAGAAGTTTCTGCAACGTGGCTCCGACCGACTGTTTATCAGTCAAGAACTTTGACTCTGAGGGAGCAGGAAGTTCAGACCTCAGGGGATCCCCGTAGCTCTGAGAAAGATGAAACAGAAAATGAAAGGGATAAATATTGGTGCTGACATTTTATAACCCCAAAATATGCAGAAAGGAGGATTATTTAGAAAGCAATGACTGACTGAACCGAGGACTACATTTGTGCTTGTGTGACTGAGTTCTGATTACTGTTTTCCTTTGTTAGGAAACCTGTTGTTAAATTTAGCTAATTTTAGTTTAAATATCACGTTATCAAGCAAAATGGTGATTTCTCAAGAAAAGCAAATAATTTACCTTGCATTACTAAAAAAATGTAAATAAAGTCATGCACTTTACAATGAACCCCAAAAAATAAAGTAAAAGGAATAACTGCCCATCCTATTTACTAACTAATAAAGTAGAAATAAATTGAACTCAATGAAAATAACAGAACAGTCCTCCTTAGAGCCTGCAAGAAAATCATTAAGTTTGAGAAAGCCTTCAGTTAGTTGCTGATTGCTGCTTCGCTTTTGTAGCAACTGGATTAAATAGCCAGCATCTTTCTACTGAAAATTATACTTTCCTTTTTAAATAACGAATTTAACTTTTTTCTGATTTCATTTTAACTTGCTGTCTTTGATCATCAGAGACAAATTATACAGAAAACAGGCCTATTGTTAGCTTAAGCTGTCAGGTCAATAAGCAAAATATTGTAAAACCATCAGATTCCTGTCACCGTCTTGTGTGACTGAAGCTCTGGTGCAAAAAATTAATCATTTTTTGTCAAAGATGTTTAGAATAATAGATACAGAGAGAACAATAGTATTATTTGCATTCATCTGTGCACACTAAATGTTTTTTAAAAGAGAAAAGATCAATAATGATAAACTATTTTTAAGCTTTTGGTTTTGGTTCTTGAGCATAAACTGTAAGAAAAATAACAAAAAAAAAGTTACTTCCTTTCTTGAATCTGAGCCAAAACAAGCTACAAGTCAGAGTCCCATAGTGAGTCCTTCTTATTCTGTAGGTTTGTGTGAACCAACCAGGGCTAAAGGCTGAATGGAAATCCTATTGATCTCTGTCCACATCAAAGCAAACCATCAGTTCAGCAGTTTCCTCTGCAGATTTCATCTCCTCTTGTTTTCAAACTCGAAAGATGCTGATATAAGCAGCACCGCAGTTGTTGCTCTTTCTTACTTATACACAGAGGAGAAGCTTTTTTCTGTTCAATTTGAGAAAAAACATTTATGTAACGATTTAAATCTTCAACTAAGATACAGTGATTTGTAATTTTACTCACTTTAGGCTCTAAGACATCTCTTTGTAACATATTTTGAAACACTGCACAGCATGTAGGCGACCTACTACCTTCTACTACCTGTAAATTGAAACTTTTTCTCTCATTTTTGTTGTAAGAGTGATGATAACTTCTCTAATACCACATTGTTTGTGCTGTTGCACAGAAGTTTCACATCCCTGCAGACTAATATAGGAACACAGAGGGAGAACAGAGACTGTCTCACAGCATGGGATACATAGTGGTCCCATGCTTCCTGTTAGGCTTTAGCTGACATAACATCTTTTCTAAAATCTCCTTTACTATGTTCAGGTGTTGGACAGATGTTTGAAAGCTATACATGTGTTGAAGCAGTGATACCTTTATGGATGGATGTCAGCAATCCAGTTTTATGCACACTTCAACATTAGGAAGTGAGGCTGGGAATGAAATGATCTTGTATAACAAGTTCACAGTTTTACACCAAACATTTAGAGAAGTCATTATGCAATCTAGCCTTGCCTTTTCTGTCCCTTCATTACAAACATAAAGTTTAACAACTGTGTTTCAACAACAAGCCTGCCAAGCATTAACAGGAAGAAAAACACAACAGAGGCTCTGTGATGCTGTGGTCTTGCTTCTCTCAGAGATCCTGGGAATTATTTTGGGGTGAACAGCAACATGACGGGTTTGAGGAAAAAAAACAACAATACAAGGACCAACAAGATATTTGAAAGGAAATTAACGTGAATCACCACTGGATCTTTCAGTGTGTTGATTGTCTACTTCTAACCAAAACGGCACAGAAATGCTTCATCAAACTCAAGACAACACTAATTCTTTACCATCTTTGAGCCCAGAACCAGTCAGCCCAGGGTTTTTAAGCAACACTGTGTAAATTTTAGCCAGTAGGGGCGCTAGACCTGTGACCTCTTGTGAATGCTTCACTGTCATAAAATTATCGTATTTGAGATTATATGAATTATTATCATATCTGTTGTGTTGAATAACAACATTTAGCTTAGTTTGCTCTTGTGTTTAAGAGGAACTGAGACTGTTGTAAAGGAGCGCTCTGGGTCACATGACTCATTCAGCGACAGATTCCAGCCTCTCAGGTTACATAGGAGAGTATTTGACGGGGACAGCCCACATGGACAATTGGTACGAACCAAATCCACTATGTTATACATCTCAACTTAAGCAAATAGTTGAGTCAAAATGATGTAGTGTTGCTTTAATGTATGTCTTCTGATTTGTTAAATAAATTCACATTTGTAAAAAAATTCTCAAACTGTAAATTTTTGCATGGAATAGATATTGATTGGTTAAGGTTCATGTGTTAGACAAGGCCTAATGATATAAACTCATAATCTACGTTGATAAAGTGTTAAAGGTAGAGCAGACGTCATGCAGCAGATGAGGGAATAAGATATTAAGGCAGAATTTACTTGTAAACTTCTCTGCAACATCCTGATCCTGATTGGTCTGAACCTTCAGACTCACCGGACCCAGATTTGAAAGACCAACTTCATTACTTTTTAGGTGTGTAGCTGTATGCATTTACCAAAATAGTCAGGATCGGAAAATCTTTTGATCTGGTGCAGTCCTGCATTGTAATCAGTTCATGTACGATGTTATTGGTCCACTGTTAATGACCATCAGTTCAGCTGCTGTTGTCATAACGTGGTATTACCATCTCTATCATCTATGCTCTCTGTTGCAAAACAAATGCCCATTTATAGCAATCCTTGTGGCTTCCATTTTTATATTTCTTGTTTTCTTATTCAGCTGTAAGCCTGGTTAGTTTGAATTTGTTGTATAGAGCGATCTCAGGAAGGATTCATTCATTCTTTAATAGATGGAAATGTGGTGATATCTGTGTCAAATGAATCTTACCTGGCAATTATAAGATTACCAGTATGTTAAAAATCACCCAGTCATTGAAAGAAAAGTATTTACATATAGATAAGGATGATATTCGATGATATATACAGAGCTATGGCGGGAGGAAGGAAGATGCAGTGAATGCATTGTGCTTTGAGGAAGACGCTGAGGAGCTCTGTTTATTAAACCTGGTTTATTGCTTAATTTTAGAAACAATCCATGCTATTCTTCCTTCTAATGCTTTTTTTTTTTCACAACATCAAAAACGCAACATGAAAATTTGCAGTTAAGACACCACCATGCTCAAGTCTATGATCATCTCAATGTGTCTAAATCCGGCTGGATTTGTTAACAGGTTGGAACATTTTCCTTCCAGGGGACAGACTGTTGAAGGTTGAATTAAAACCTGATGGCGGAGTAAAAAAGCATCCAGAAAAAAACCTTTAGTTCCCATGGAGACCGAACAGTGACTAATGGACAGACCTTTTCTATGCTGACAACAGAACTACTTGACCTCTTACAAATCTTCACATGCTATTTCGACGTCAAGAGTCGTGATAGTTGCAGCTTTCGCTGCTGGCGTATACATGGGCAATGATAATAATGGAAACAGATTTATTTTCAGACGCATTCATCTGAATCATCATTCTTGTTTGGTCAAAAACTTTGTTTTTGTCTGCATGGAGGATCTGACTCACTGCTCCTTCCTGTGCCTCAAAGGAGGAAAAAGGAAGTAAGCTAGATGTAGTCAGCAGCCCTGTATGAGTGTCAGTCTGCTGCTTGCAGAGTTATTTCACCTAATGGTTCTTCTACCATTTGCATCCTACCGTCGTTTGCCAATCGTCGTCCATTTGGTTCTGAAATGGACTAGCTGTCCATTCTATGGATAAAACATGGCTTCTTGTACTTGCTTCGCAATTGCAGTTTCTTGAGGATCTCCATCAGCACGTTATGGAAACCTGTTTATTGCAAAAGATGTTTCTTCATTCTTTTGCTTGCATCAAGTATTGTTCAATTGCATCCTTAACAAGTACTTGAACTATCCTCAGTTTAAAGAAACATGTTTAAAAAAAAATCTTGTTCATATTTCTTGTTCATACTAAACAAGCTACCTATTCACTATCTGAACTAGTCATAAAAAGTCAATAATAGTTAATAGTTTTGGCCTAAACTCTCAAGAAAACTCTTTTTTTTCTCTGCACTGAATAAGAACTCGCCAAGAATCTAAATCTTTGACCAAAAAGATTACCTGAATGGCAGTCACTTTCAGCCCACCTTGACGCCTTTGTTCCCTTTTAATAATATCATCTGACAAAATTCTCTTAGCAATTATATTCAGCATCTGTGCTGATGTGATGAAGCAATAGATCAGCTGCTCCTTACATAGAGGTTGACGGTTATAGAGGCAATCCTCTAGAGTTTGAACACTGACTTAAGGATCTTTGCTGAAATTCTTCTCCTTTCTCAGTGTTTCTTGTTTCAAAAAAACTAGCAAAACTATATCAAAGACAGTAGAAATGATAGAACGCTTTAAGCCATGGGGTTAATCTTCTGCTCCTGTCTGGGGTGAGGTAGCTGTAATCAAACAATGAAGTAACAATTTAGCTTAAAATGGTCAGTTAGGAGTTCCTAGTTTATATCTTTATTTCTAGGTTGACTGGGGAAACATACAGTCTTAATAATGGATCATTCATGAAAGGAAAAAGTGTGGATTAAAGGAAGCATGTGCGTCACTACTCTCTTACCTTTGAGGGTAAATATTACAACTTTTTACTTTCTATGAAATCTAAAGGTTTCCCTAAGATTTTTTCCATTTACTTAATCACTAAGTAAGAAAACTATCTTAAGAGGGAAACCCTTAATGAAGAACTTAATTTCTTATATCATAAGATTTTAACAGATGCTAATAAATGTTTTTATTACCGTCTTTACCTTGTCTTTTTACTTAGAAAAAAATGTTATTAACACGAATGTTGTTGCTCTTTTTTTGTTTGCATGTTTACAGAAGAGCTGAAAGAATTACTCTTGATTAATCGGTTATTGAAATAAAGGTCAACTAATTTAGTAATCGATTAACCGCAGTATAGATTTTCTAAAACATGCCTTTTGGTGAGAGAAAAACCCACTTATTGCAGTAATTATATCAAAATTGAATAAAATGTATATTGCATTTAAGATTTAAAAACAATTAAAGCCACAAGTGGCATTGGGCGGCCCTCGCAGCTCGCACCGCCTGGTATGTCGCGACCGCGGGAACCAAGCGACCTCCACCTCCACGCTCCTTCCCATCCTATGCTCCTGCTCTTCAGCCTATGCCTGCTGCTGCTTCTCTTATCCTCCCCCTCCTTCTCGTTCTGCTGCTGCCACTGTTTCTCATCCCCCTCCTCCTCCAGCTTCTCTTTATCTTCCTCATCCTCCTGCTAATGGAGCTTCTCCTCATCATCCTCCTGCTTCTGCTTATCTTCCTGTGTCTCCTTCTCCTCCTGCTGTCACTCTTGCTGTATCTCCTTCTCATCCTGCTGTCGCTCTTGCTGCATCTCCTTCTCCTCATCCTGCTGATGCTCTTCTCTTTATCCCCTGCCTACTGCTGCTTCTCCTGATCCTCTTCATCCTCCTTATCCTGCTTCATTTAATCCTCCTCCATTCTCCTTCTGCTGTTTCTCATCCTAATCATCCTCCTCCCCCTGTGCTCCTTGTCTGCATATTTTTTCTTCCTGCTGCTGCTCTCACTGCATTCCTCCTGCTGTTTGTTTCTCACCTCACTATCCTTCTCCTCCTCCTAAAGCAGGGCTTTGGGGGGGAGTGACG